>NC_047027.1:25094615-25348872 GCF_902652985.1 Pecten maximus
TGTCGTCTTTTTTCCGTCTTTGTCTTTGTTCTTTGTCTTCATATATTGTCTAGCGTGACGTCAGTGAAGTGTAAAAAACGTTTGTCCCGTGTTAGTGAGAGTGTGTGACGTTGAGAGAAGGTTTATGGCTATACATGTATATTGGATGGAGTTTGGTTGGGGCTTGTTTTATTTTTTCTAAGATTAGGAGGACAGATCAATGGATGGCGAGGAATACCACGAAAAACAAGGCCGTGATAATACCACGCAGGAGGCCGTACATCTTCAAGGTAAGGATCCCGAGAATTACACAAAATTGAAGACAGTGATACAAAATGATCACGTTAAAATAATAATAAAATAATGATAATACACAAAGCCAGTTACAATCCTGTTTTAGATACTAGATTTTGCATTGATATCCTTACTGTTCATAATCTCGAGTGAATTATTCTTCCCACGAGAAAATGAAACTATATTCAAAAGAAGTAGAATACAAGTAATACCGTTATGTGTACAAATATATCCAAATACATGTCAATTTTATGACCTTTACACTTCGATACTAGATGACATTGAGGTGTGTTTATGGCATGTATAGTCTGTGTCATTTAGGGGATAAACCATATCGATCTAAGTGCTCGTGAGAGCTTGTTAAAGAAGCATATTACAGAATGTTTAATTAATGCCAATATCTTCCGGGATTTTTTGTATTAAAAGCAAACTACCCTTATCGATTTTGTCAGTTAACATATAAGCTGTAATTTCCCCTATCGTAATATGATATTTAGAGCCTAGATATGACTGATGCATAATTATATTAATATAATTGTTTGTCAAAAATATGTCGAAATGGTAATTGGAAATTACGAAGACTATCTTAAAAGTAGACATTCGAGTAATTTTCTGTTTCACTAAAGCTTTTTTTTACGGTGCGAATATTTAATTACTCGAACAATAGCTTAATAAATATATACAGCTGTATAAAGCTTATTCGTAAGAAGGTTACTTTAGAAAACTAGCGTACGTCAGAATTGTTTGGCCAACTGTTTGATATACTCCAAAATGTCTTGAACAAACAATTAGTTGAAAACTGCTTCCTGATTGGCCATTACCTTGAATAAAAACAACTTCAACATAATCCGTAAACGCAATAACGTCATTAACAGATTGTGAAATATTGATTAAATATACATAAACAAAACTCTCAAAATCTATGAGTTAAAATATTACGGTTTAATTGCTTTCAATTTGCAGGGATTTCACCCAATCAAAAGTCTGTCATTTAGAGGTCAAGGAGCTACCTGAAGAACATGAAAAGACTCGTCTCATGAATTGAAGAGGACATCTTTCTCCACAGGGACTAGTCGGATCCACAACATCAGTTTTATAAGAGACACGAACCACTTTAAGGTGTGGATCCGGCCATTATCGCATTAATTCCAAGTTTACCAACTTAGGCAGCTACCTTAGTCCTACAAATAAAGGGTATTTGAACAGTTAGTATGAATATTATTACAAATGGTATATATACAAAATACATTATCGAAACATTGGTTAACAAACTATAACATTTTCCAGAAATGTCTGATTGAACAGTCTCCTGTTTGTCAACAATATAAACAATGACAGGTTTTCAGCTGTTTACTGTTTTAACATTATCTCAGGATATTTGATGAAGGATCATATTTACGTTAAGTCAACACTAAGTCAATAAGATGTGCACTTGGATGTCTAAGTTGAAATACTATCCTGAAATCACAATTTTCCAATATGTTAATATAATGTGGTTTTGTTTCCATTTAGATGACGTTGAATGAGGTCACGATGGAATAACCCCCAACCATTAATCAGAAGAATTTTACATTTAGAAACACCCTTATTGGTAGATTCTGATACGCGTCAAGTATCTACCAAAGGCACAGAACCATCATCAGTTTTAAGTGAAATGTTATTTCAATTTCTCTATATCAAACGATCTCTTACAATAACTGCCTCTGTGGTATAACATTGTAAAGGAAACGTATCCAAGATAATGAAGGGATATCAAGTGGATATTTAAGTTTGAAGCTCTGTGACACGATTTTATTCCTGATGATTTGACACAGCCTTACAATCCAAGATTGTTTTCTGAGGAATGGAGAGATGGAGTCATACATAATATCCACATATACAGCCTTACTATCAACCAATTAACACGGTGGATTTTTGCATTGTAACATTGGATTGCACAAAGACAGTTCATCAGTAACTATGGAAATCAACATGTTTTTAAAGGAGTCAGGTGCGAGATAAATGCATGTGTACTGATGCATTCCGTATTCAGTGTATTAAATGTGTAAACCGTATACTACTTGGTATGTTACTGGTAATGACTTGACTCTACACCAAAGAAGATGTAGAATACGCTCTGTATAAGGAAAAAGTCGAGCTGCCTACAGTAATCAAAGGGAGATAACCACAATTGATAACATGAACTGTTTTACAGATTCTTTTATAACACGTAATTTCATCAAGTAAAAAACATATTTATTAATGACTATATGCGTTTGAGAAAACAATTTAGGGAAAACAATAACACATATCTTACAATGAAAACAAGCATGATATAAGAACAACACAATGGATCTGAATCTGCTTTGTTTATATCATGCTATGTGGTATATACTATAATTGATACTTTTCACTTACAATATATAGTATAATTATCACTGTACTGGACTTTTGTGTATGAACGAGTTTCCATTAATGACCAATAAATCACAGTACGACCAGATGATGCTTTTGGGCATCCTAGCATTTATTATTAAAAAATGTAATCATTAAAAAAAAGTTAAAGTGAGTTGTTGTTTTCACAAACCGCGTAGGTATTTATTTCAGAATAACATGATACATTGCAACATGAAAAAGATGCATTTGCCTTGCATTGTATCCATTTCCCTGTTGCAAATCACGCGACCATGATAATTATCCGAAAATCAGATGGCAATTACAATAATGACAATAATAATCAGGTGACAATGATAATCAGATGACGATGATAATCAGATGACAATGATAATCAGATGAAAATGATTATCAGATGACAATGTTAATCACGTGGCAATGTTTATCAGGTGACAATGATACTACAGTAACAGTGATAATCTTTTGATAACGTAAATGAGGTTACTATGATATGCAGGTGACAATGGAAATAAGGTAAAAATGTTAATCAGATGACAATGTTAATCAGGTGACAATGATAATTAGTTGACAATGATAATCAGATGACAATGATAATCAGTTGACAATAACAATCAGGTGACAATAATGACCAGGTGAAAATAATAATAAGGTGACAATGATAGTACGAAGACATTTATAATTAGGTGAAATATTTATCAAAAGACATTAATATTCTGTTTAATATATTTTTCTAAAATAATTCATAATCAGATGAAAATATGAATCCTTAGACATTTTTTATCGGGTGAAAACGATAATCATGTGACGATGATAATCAAATGAGAATGATAGTCACCGATAATGGTAATTAGATAACAATAATATTATAACAATACAATTCAGGTGACAATGATTATAATAGGACAAAGATAAGTAAGTGGAAATTATAATCTGATGGCAATGGAAATTAGATGACTATGATAAACAGGCGACAAAGATAATGTTACATTTATAATCAGGTGTCAATGATAATCAGAATACAATCAGGCGGGAATGATAAACAAGTGATAGCGATAACCAGAAAACAATGATACTCAGGTGGCAATGGTGATCAAATGACAATTATTATCATGTGACAGAGATGACATGTGACACTGATGTTCAACAACAATGATAATGAGATAACAGCTATAATCAAGTGTCAATGATGACAATCAGACGAGCGTGATATTCAGGTGACAATGGTAATCATGTGGCAATGTTGATGAGGTGACAAGTATAACCAAGTGACAATCGGCGACAATTACAATGAAGGGACAATCGAAGTCAGATCATAATCAAATTTAAGCGAAAACGATAAAAATCTCATTTTTCCATTGTTATTTATTTTGTAATATGGACATTTTGTCAAAAATGTTGACAGTCATCGCACAACATACCTATACATCATTAATAAACCTTTATTATAGTATATGAGGCTGTGTACTTGAAGGTCAGTATTACGCTAACACACAAAGCAGTCCTTTAGTTAAACGGGAAAACAAACATTACTAGAAACACCTCCGATATTGACAGTCTGAACAATCTGGCCGTTTGTTTTTGGCCACTTACCAAAAATGTTTAAGATGTAATCAAATATAAATCATATTCAATTCATTATCAAAAAAGTAACTTGTCACGAAACGCAATCATGTTTTATTGACACTATTCAAGGCATATTTTACTGTTAATAAGCAATAGTGTTTATTGTAAGATATCCGGGAAGCTAACGCATTATTGCCAGTAACAGCCTATACAGAATGATAATAAATTGATAAAGCCTGTTTTTAATTCTAAATACAATAGATAAATGCCATTAATGCTAATTTCACGCGCACGCGCACTAAGTGAAATTCAAACATTAAATCGCTTGTTTTTTCATGCTCCTCTTCCTCATCATTCACATTCATCCTTATTATCATTGTCATCATGTCAATATCAATCAAAATAATAACAAACAATCATATCATCTTATGTCATGAGAAATCAAACATAATCACCAACAGTATGGCATCAAGGTAACAAAACGAAAATAGTTAAACAAATGATAATGAATAAATGCAATCCTAGTCACTAGCCAAGCAACCATACACACATTAAGTACAGAAGCCCGCTAACCAATGAATAACATTATCTGGTTTTATCAAGCCAATCGAATGATCAGAATTTACAAGACCGATCTACTTGATAACTATCTAGCACGCTTCACTCTGCTCTGATAATTTTTACAAAGCGTGATTGCTGGAAAGTCATACAAATCCAATACTGGCTGTTACACACGAAAGGTCATTCAGATAACTATTTACTAAAATGGTAATGCATCGGCTACTGACACATGTGCTAACTTTTCGTTGAGTATGAACTTCCTGGTTTATTTTATAGGTCGTACACATACATGACTCTATATATCGTCCACAACATGTTTCTCAGGGTCGTGTCGGTACTAAATGTGATACAATTAGTCCGAGGTAAGTGTACTAATCGTTCAATATGTCCCGAATTCAGTAATTATCGTTTACATATGGTGTTTTGTTTAACTAATTGATCGTTTCTAGCATTTTATACTAGACTTTAACAGTTATCTTCCCTTCATAATTAAAATGAACTTAGTGGCAAACAGGAAGTCACAGCTAGACAGCCAATGCCAGATACTAAATTTGAGACTTAAGTTGCAAATATGAACATATAACATATGACGTGATGTTATGTTGTGTTGCTTTTTCCTTGGTTTTATTCATCAGTGCTACAATTAAAAGAAAGATACAGCGTTAGTTTTATAACTGCACAACACTTAAGTCAGGACTGACGTTATTGTTACCGTGTATTGTAAACATTTCCCTACCCTCGGTAGTTAGCCCCAGTTTGTATTTATTGATATGTTGACGTAAGCATATATATTGTGGTAGCACGAGATGAGCCGGAAATTAAACTTGTATGTGATAATTACTACAGAAATAAAGCATTGTAATTATATAACATGTAAAGCTCTGTTAGCATCCATATGTTTTATTTGACGGTAGAAAACCCACTGCTACATGTATTTTTAATTACATGTAAGATATATATCCCGATAATTGTTTTACAATACAGTGATATATTTTGATATGTTTTACTATACGATAGAGATATCCCCCGTTATATGTCTATATGTTTTACTATCTGGTTGAGTTATCCTCGTTATATGTCTATATGTTTTATTATACCGTAAAGATATCTCCCGTTATATGTCAACATTTGGCTATTTTACCTTATAATAAAGCAAACCATATACAAACCGATAGTGTCATTTGTTTTTTTGTTTTCTGTAGCTGAATGGAGCAGGATCGCGTTACATAATATTTAATTCCATTTTTAGCATTCTTCATGTCCCGAATGTGGTATTAACGGGAAGCTTTTGTTCAAATTTTTCTGTAAGTTTACTTAGAATAATCTTGCTGTCAATATCAGGTTGATAAGAAAATAGATCGATAGTATGTTTTGGTTGTCCCTTGGCACAGTGGTAACACACCTTTCACTTGGGCGACCGGGGATTCGATTCCCCGTTCAGAAAGGTATGGGGTCACCTGCTCGACCACATTGATGTTTTTCCGGATACTCCGGTATCCTTCCTTAAAAAACCCCCCCCCGTCCTCGGGGAACACTGGTTTTAAATTTGTATAAAAGGTAAAATAAATAAAGTTCAATTATGTAGAGGGACTTATACTTTCAACCCTTTTTTTTTGGCGCCTTTTCAACCAATACCGTTGCCAATAGAACTCCCGTACATACCTGTCCCCGTTAAAAACCAGGACGCCCATGATGGACGATGGGGGTAAAACCCTTTGTTCCCGGTACCCAGTGGGCGGTCTTACGTCTTAAAAACATATCGGCCTCACCGGGGGGGAATTCAATCTTTAAAGACCGGGCCGTGCACGGGGTAATAAAGTGGGGGGGGTCAGGGAATGGGCAGGGAGAAGGGCATGTTTCCTTAATACAAAATTCTAATTTTTTTGTTCGTATTTTTGAATTTTATTTTCAAAAAAAAATAAAACTTGAAAAAAGTGTGAAAGAATGGGGCAAATACATTCCTGTTTTTTTGGGGATTACTGTTTAGGTGGGAATGGCCCTGGTTGTAAAAAGGTAGCTTAACACTTTATTTGTAATCAGATGGTACAGCCATTCTTCATCTCCCCCTTTTATTTCAATGGGACAAATCAATCCACAATTTAATTATTTAAGGAAAAACGCTTTTTAAACATAAACCCCTTAACCGAATATGATGTACAGCTTCAATTTAGGGGGTTTCCAATGTCCAAAGGATCACGACCATTCTACCATTCTATGTACAAATAATAAGATGGTAATACAGGGCCTTTATCACCCATCTTACATTTTATGTCAATTGTAACTTTTTCATTATACTGACTAGTTTTCAGATTGGTAAAACAACAAATTTAATCATTAACCCCGTACGTAAGTTAGCAAATTGTAAAACAGACAATTTTTATCATCTCTACTGTCAGAATTAGGGAATTTTAATACGAATTCTACCTTAACTGCATAAGTTATTCAATTGGGAACAAAAATCTCTAGTCAGTAAGTTTTGTAGATTGGTAAACGACAAATTCTTTCATCTACTGTACAGAAATTGTTAGATTGGTAATAAGACAATTCTATCATCTATACTGTACATAATTTATTTTTGGAATACCAAAAATTTATATCACACTGTACAGAAAATTTAGTCTGATTTTTTAAACACCATATACATGACCTAATTTGCGGGTTGGGTTACGCCCTTTTCTCCTTTTCCCAAAGATTTAAGGTAAACAACCACCTTTATTTATTTCTTAAGTAAATTTATTTTGAATCCACACCATTATTTTCATCTAACTCTTTCATTAAAATTTTAAAATTAGTTGGTAAAAAACAAACCCAACCTTTTCCTATCCCTTTCCTAAAATTCGACAAAGAGCGAGGTAAGCACTTTTCATTAACTGGCGAATTTAGGCAATTTTTTAAAATTTAAATTCTTCCTTTTATTGTGCAATAGGTTATTCAGGAAACAGACATTATATTAGTACAACAGTAATCGGTGGTATTTCCAATTTTTGGGTAATTTCGCTTTTTCGTCATCCCAATTTTCAAAATGTTTTAATTTTACAGAAAAATTTTGAATAGGGGGATAAACGTTTGTAGTCAACTCTTTTAGCTAAATATCCTGGGGTTTTAAAATTTTTGTGGTTTGTTTTAAAAATAAGATATAAATTCTTATGATGGCTGTTCAGGGGGGGTAAGGGACCCACACAAAAAACCCCCCTTGATACCATTTTTTTGTGAAATTTAATTTAAACGCCTCTAATCTTTTTATAAAATAAAATTGTTAAATTAGTTTTATATTCCAAAGGAAACAACAAATTTTGGTATAAGATTATATAAGAAAATTTTCTGTTTAGTTATTTGGGGGGGGGGGGGGGGGGGGGGGGGGGGGGGGGGGGGGGGGGGGGGGGGGGGGGGGGGGGGGGGGGGGGGGGGGGGGGGGGGGGGGGGGGGGGGGGGGGGGGGGGGGGGGGGGGGGGGGGGGGGGGGGGGGGTTTTTTTTTTTTTTTTTTTTTTTTTTTTTTTTTTTTTTTTTTTTTTTTTTTTTTTTTTTTTTTTTTTTTTTTTTTTTTTTTTTTTTTTTTTTTTTTTTTTTTTTTTTTTTTTTTTTTTTTTTTTTTTTTTTTTTTTTTTTTTTTTTTTTTTTTTTTCCCGCCCCCAAAAGACCCCCGGGGGGGCCTTTAGACCACCCCAGTTTTTGTGGGTTTTTTTTACCCTTTTTGATTGTTTTTTAAAATATTTGAAGTGGGGTAAAGGGGGAACCCAAAAATTTGGTTTTCCCAAAATTTCCCCCCCAAATTTTTTAAAAGGGGGGTTTTTTTTTTTTTTTTTTTTTCCCCCCCCCCGCCCCCTGGTAATCATTTTATAAAATACAAACTTAAAGTTCATTATGTTTATATATACAATTAGGTGAAACATACTTTAATTATTTTAGCAGTATAAAGATATATATAAATGATGTTATCTGTTCTAGTGCCACCAGTATTTCCTGAAATAGAGAACACATTTGCCGTAAACGGTCAGAACAGGACAGGAGGGACAGAGGATGGAAGTCTTACTTTGTCATGTAACGCACGTGGCGGAATCCCGGTGGCAAACGTGTCGTGTATAAAAAACAATGTCTATCTTGTTATGAATGACAGCACAGCTCATTACACAAAAGTGTTTACTCGAGCAGACGACGGAACAATGTACATATGTCAGTCTAGTTGTCAAGCCCTGACCAGTCCCCAGACTACCAGTGTGTTGGTATACCTAGATTGTGAGTATGGAGTGTTGTATAAATGTCAGTCTATTAGTCTAGCTCTTGCTAGTCCTCAAATATTCGGTGTGTATGTAAAGCTAGAATGGAAGTATAGTGTTATATACATATAAGTATATAAGTCCATCCCTGGCCAGTTCTTAGACTAAGGGCGTGTTGGTATACCTAGATTGTGAGCATAGGGTGTTGTATATATGTCAGTCTAGTTATCCAGCCCTGACCAGTCCTCAGACCACCAGTGTGTTGGTATACCTAGATTGTGAGTATAAAGTGTTGTATACATGTCAGTCTATTAGTCTAGCTCTTGCTAGTCCTCAAATATTCGGTGTGTATGTAAAGCTAGAATGGAAGTATAGTGTTATATACATATAAGTATATAAGTCCATCCCTGGCCAGTTCTTAGACTAAGGGCGTGTTGGTATACCTAGATTGTGAGCATAGGGTGTTGTATATATGTCAGTCTAGTAGTCCAGCCCTGACCAGTCCTCAGACCACCAGTGTGTTGGTATACCTAGATTGTGAGTATAGAGTGTTGTATACATGTCAGTCTAGTAGTCCAGCCTTGACCAGTCCCCAGACTACCAGTGTGTTGGTATACCTAGATTGTGAGTAGAGAGTGTTGTATACATGTCAGTCTAGTAGTCCAGCCCTGACCATTCCTCAGACCACCAGTGTGTTGGTATACCTAGATTGTGAGTATAGAGTGTTGTATACATGTCAGTCTAGTAGTCCAGCCTTGACCAGTCCCCAGACTACCAGTGTGTTGGTATGCCTAGATTGTGAGTATAGAGTGTTGTATACATGTCAGTCTAGTAGTCCAGCCCTGACCAGTCCTCAGACCACCAGTGTGTTGGTATACCTAGATTGTGAGTATAGAGTGTTGTATACATGTCAGTCTAGTAGTCCAGCCCTGACCAGTCCCCAGACTACCAGTGTGTTGGTATACCTAGATTGTGAGTATAGAGTGTTGTATACGTGTCAGTCTAGTAGTCCAGCCCTGACTAGTCCTCAGACCACCAGTGTGTTGGTATACCTAGATTGTGAGTATAGAGTGTTGTACACATGTCAGTCTAGTAGTCCAGCCCTGACCAGTCCCCAAACTGCAATATTGTTGGTATACCTAGATTGTGAGTATAGAGTGCTGTATACATGTCAGTCTAGTAGTCCAGCCCTGACCAGTCCTCAGACCACCAGTGCGTTGGTGTACCTAGATTGTGAGTATAGAGTGTTGTATACATGTCAGTCTAGTAGTCCAGCCCTGACCAGTCCCCAGACCACCAGTGTGTTGGTATACCTAGATTGTGAGTATAGAGTGTTGTATACATGTCAGTCTAGTAGTCCAGCCCTGACTAGTCATCAGACCACCAGTGTGCTGGTATACCTAGATTGCTAGTATAGGGTGTTGTATATACGTCAGTCTAGTAGTCCAGCTCTGACCAGTCGTTTGACTACCAGTGTGTTGGTATTCATAGATTGTGAGTAGAAAGTGTTGTATATATGTCAGTCTAGTTATCCAGCCCTGACCAGTCCTCAGACCACCAGTGTGTTGGTATACCTAGATTGTAAGTATAGAGTGTTGTATACATATCAGTCTGGAAGTCCAGCCCTGACCAGTCCTCAGACCGTCGGTGTGTTGGTATACCTAGATTGTAAGTATAGAGTGTTGTATATACGTCAGTCTAGTAGTCCAGCACTGACCAGTCCCCAGACTACCAGTGTATTTGTAAGCCTATAATGTGAGTAAAAAGTGTTGTATGCATGTCAGTCTTGTAGTCCAGCCCAGACCATCAGTGTGCTGTGTTGGTTTACACGGATTGTGGACATACAATGTTGCATAATATACCAAGAAAGTGTCGATATGCATAGAACATCTATCTGGCATGCTAAAAGGTCATAGACAAATATAATAAATGCAAAAGAAAGTATATATAAATAACAAAATTTAATAAATTCATCGAGTCGATGAGTATTGCGTATAAATGTTTAAGTAGCTCAAACCTTTTTTTCCTTCATTACACATTTTGGAAATATGAGTTGCACTATGTGTTTACAGCTAGTCGAATATATATATTTCAATCTCGACCACTTCATGTAACTAAAGTTCAGTTATTGCCTTCTATGTCCACAGTAAAACCGGGAGAGCCGGAAATCCCTGAACAGGTTTCCCAGATAGAAAACAAGAACCTACAGGTAGTTTGTATTTCAACTGGAAGTAGACCACCCGCCAACATACAGTGGAATATTGGGCGTAAATGGCTATCCACCAATTCTACCGATGTCATGGAACTTGACAGCTCAACAGAAACGTATACTGTGACGTCGATATTATCCCTCCTTGTAACACGTCACAACAATGGGGAGTCTGTGTACTGAAGAGCCAGTAACCGGGCCTTGCCTGCGGGGATCGAGTCAGTTACCCGCACTTTAACAGTATTGTGTAAGTATCCCTAACACGGTATTACGTCAGGACAATGATAAGAGTCAGTAGCCGGCCGTTGCTGGCGGGACTGAGTCAGTATGTATCACACATACAGTTACTAGTCAAGATAGTGGGGGGTGGGTTGTATGAATAGTTGTGTCTCTCTATATATGTATATGTGTTGCTGTGTGTTTATCTTCAAGCTCCTCCTTTTGTAAAAACCAACTCAACAGTAATCAAGGAACAGTTAGGGAGCAACGCCACTATTGAGGTAGATTTTTACAGTAGACCAACAGTATTGTGTAAGTATCTCTAGCACAGTCACACGTCAGGACAATGCAGAGTCTGTGTACTTTAGAATAAGTTGTCGGGCTTTGTCTAGAGGAGTTGAGTCAATATGTATCCCTAACACACTTACATGTCAGTATAGTGGGCAGTCTGTGTATTGTGGAGTCAGTAGCCGGGCCTTGTCTGGAGGGTAACCCTAACACAATCACATGTCAGTATAGTGGGGAGTCGGTGTATTGTCGAGTCAGTAATAGGGTCATCCTAGGGGGATTGAGGCAGTGGGCCGGGCTGTAAAAGTATTGAGTAAGTATCCGTCATACATCACATATCATTATTTCGGGGAGTCTGTGCGCTATAGGGTCAGCACCCGGGTCTTGTCTGGAGAGATGAAGTCAGTGTGTAGTGTTACTATCCTTAATACAGTTATAATTGTGCTTTATAGTCAGCTAAAGTTGCTCTTACTGCTTCAGGTATTTTGTGTTTTTAACTTGCTTTGTTACTATGTATATATTTTAACAACATGTGAGAACTTGGATAAAAATAGTGTCCTCATACATACTTTAGTATGTATCTAACGGGAAGGTCTTTTCTGATGCAAAGGTCCTTTATCCGATATAGTCAACAAACCGTTTTTATTGTATTAAACAGAATCATAGACGCACAATTGGAGAATATTAATAGAACGTAAAGGCAGATAGTTTCATAATTTTAATTACATGATTCAAAATTAAATAATAGCATATTTTAATCTGTGCACTCTTGATATAAACGACTCAACAAAATCTTGATATAAACGACTCAACACAATTTTTCATCAACAGACCGCGCTGACATCAACGTTAGCGGTAAAAACACAACATACACGTCATCCGAGAGACTACTGACTTGCGCACCTGATGGTAATCCAAACATCTACAAATTCGGTAGATGGAAACACACAGCGGAGGACGGTTCAGAGATACGTCAGTTGACCGGAAGTTCAAATTCCACACACTCGGTCCTGACCCTGCCCGACCCCGGCGTACCACGACGATATGAGGATACCGGTTACTACATATGCATAGCCACTAACAATGTCCCAGACTCGTCCTCCTCCATGTCCGGCTCTGTCTTCTTCGTCGTTGAAGGTAAAACTTGAGGGTAACCAGGTTTTGTTCTTCGACTCCATTACCAACCAATTGTCTATAGAGATGTAAATGATAGAAAAGACAGTAACCCTAATGTCCTTTTAATGTCCTTTCTTATTGTATTTCCCCAAGAGTCAAGATGATATAACATGCAGTTACTAAGCTCAATATTACTACAATTACGTCACGTCAGCAATTTTACTATAATCTTTGAATAATATTTGAGTATCTCGTTATATTGTATGGGTTTTTAATTAATGATATTAATAAATATGAATAAATAACTATTTGTTCATGGCAGGTATGGTGTTGTATCATGCCGAGAATCATGCATCAACATAGTTGTATGAATAGTTGTGTCTCTCTATATATGTATATGTGTTGCTGTGTGTTTTATCTTCAAGCTCCTCCTTTGGTAATAACCAACTCAACAGTGATCAAGGAACAGTTAGGGAACAACGCCACTATTGAGGTAGAGTTTTACAGTAGACCAACAGTACATCCTAATGACATCAGGTGGACCAGAAATCCTAACGGATTACCTCCCCCTGTTAGAGATCCAACGTCTATAGTAGACAGGTCACTCTTGGTGGCTTTCCCTGGCGTAGACGTTCACGTCAAAGGCTATGTGACTATACTGAGAATAAGTATACTAACATAACTGGACTTTGGTGACTACACTGTGACAATAAAAAACAGCATTGGGGTGACAAACCACACAGTGAAACTATTTAAAGCAGGTGAGTAGTGTGTGAATATATTTAGGCATACATGAATCAGTTATGAGTTAGGTTTAGAACAACAATATGTCACCTTTATCAAAAGTCCAAATTCTAATGACAATAGCTGTTTATTCATGATTGATGAAAGGGTCATCGCTTGTGTTCAAAAATCATTTGCGTTACTTGAAAAAAAGAAATCATAGACGTAACAAATTTAAACGGAAAAACAAAAATGTTTTAACAAAGGCCAAGACGAATACTAGGTGCACGTGATGTTTTACAGTGAAAAAAAAGTGAGTCTGGTGTGAGGGCATGGAAATAAATCCCAAAATATTGATATTGAAATATTACGAACCTAAATCATGATTGAATGTCATTTTTAATCAAAACGTCGTCAAATTTTCAATTGTCAACTGCTATGTATAATTCAAGCACTTATTCAACTTTCTTCCGACCTCTTACACGTTTGTCACTAATAGTCACTGTATCATTATATCGACGACTCTATTTCTGTATGATACGCGAGTACAATATTCAAATCATGATCGAAGAAGTGGCCATTAAATCGTCTATTCCTAAAAAAACGTTAGATAGTTGGTGCAATTCTTCATTATATTATCAGTAAATGCATGCGGAGTCGTCGAATTGAGTTGTGGTCGATTTTTGGATAATAACAATGAACCAATTAAAGCAACAGTCTTTGTTGAAAAATAAATTTAACTACTTGTAGCAAAGATAATTTACAGCAATAAATCACTATATTGTCCCTTTCCATGTTACAGGGCCTCCACCACCACCTCTCTACTATTACAGAAACAAACATCACGGCGAAATGGATTCCAGCTTCAGATGATTATCAGACACAGACCTTTGGGATTGGCTATAGATCTGACGTTACCCATGACTACACTGACTCTGACGTCATTCCAGACACACGGAAATCATTTGTATCGTACACCATAGATGGATTGACAGCGTCCTCCATATACTTTATCCGAATTTACGCGAAAAATGATATCGGATTGAGTAATCATAAATGTATCAACATTTCCACAAACGGTAAATAGAACAAAATAATTTACGTTTAAGAACGCAATATATTATCTAACGCGTAATTTATAAGAGATTAATAGGCATTGTTAATCGTGAAATTTGTAAATCAAATTGATATATTAGTAGTGTGAGGATGCTTGTTTCAGTATCAAGCATACATCTTAACGAATATGAGAGAGGTGGTGGTATAATGAAGTGGTCTGAAATTGTTAGATTTGATTAAAAGTATCATAAAACAAATACACAGACGGGCATTCTTCGTTTCTTGATTGAAAAAGGTTTTCAACCTCTTCATCTGTTGTTCTCTTGAAGCGTTTTATTTGCGGTTCTTCAACTTTGGGCTTCATGATTGGTTGTTGTTATATTTTATGTGGCATTACCGGTGTTTCCGGTCTTGGTAGCTCCTCAATCGCTGCTTCTGTGAGGTCTGGGACATTTGTAATATTCGCTAGGGTACTCGCAGTCGCTTCAGCATAGGCTTCGATATCTTTAGAATTCATGTTTAACAACAATTCCGCATCACTTAACGTAAGTTCATTGTCATTAGGCAAATCAATTGAGAAATTGCCGACTGAATGCATAATTTCAGTTTCAAGCTCCGACTCTGAGTCACTATTAATCTCCATGTTTCAGCTTTGTTTAGCAGACGACAATTTTCTGTTATGAGAAACTGATTACTGAATTATTCCCAAATATTTATTTGCAGTCTAAAATAACAACAAATCACTCTAGAATTTTTTTAATTAAAAAATAAAAAAATCGTTTTATTTTTAAATTGATAAACCATCCTGTTGTCAAATTCTCAAAGCCGAGGTGAAGTCACCAGGACGTTGATATGACGGCCATCTTGTTTGTTTACACAATCAGCTGTGTATTGTATTAGTACGCGAATACTGGGCTGCATTTATACGGTGATCAATACCATCTGGTTTAACACAGGAGTAATGGGAGACTGTCACACAGAATTAAATATAAATTGTTAAAATTCGATTGCTTCGCGAAGTATCTATCTAAAATTATCAAAATCATT
This sequence comes from Pecten maximus, assembly GCF_902652985.1. Classification (NCBI taxonomy): domain Eukaryota; kingdom Metazoa; phylum Mollusca; class Bivalvia; order Pectinida; family Pectinidae; genus Pecten; species Pecten maximus. Next base: position 25,110,280 of record NC_047027.1, read on the forward strand.
CTATTCAGCTGGTGTAATAGTAAAACCCATGGTTCACATCAGAGGCAAGAAATGACACAGAGAGCCGTTCAGAGAGACAGTGAGTACATCACATAATACCTTGATGGGCAATCATTGACACATTTTGAAACTTATCGTTTTTAGTGTATTGATACTCATTCCAGCTTTTATAGAAACTTTTGAGCAATATATATAAATGATATGTAAACATGTATCTTTCTTATAACATTTACATTACATGATATCAGAGGTGAAGTTTGAACAGACATTATCGGCCAAATGATAATTTGGTTTATTCGCGATGGTATTCAAAATGATGCATAGTTGAGCAACACACAATTCTAATATCGGGATTGTCTCAAAAAAATCTCATTCTGAATATGCAGGTATAAATTTAAGGTTTAGCATGGTGTGATCTGATTATGAATAGATCCCTTATTATTACATTTTACAATATAGTAATGTATTAAAGAATACTTAACTTTGTTTGTTTACAATTGATTTCCGTCTCGTATATTATTAATTAACTCAGTATGGCACGAAAACAAGTGTCTCACGTTATATATCACAAACACAATGGAATACATTATCAAACAGCTGTATGGTAAAGTTTATTTTGTTCTATCTTTTTATCTCTTGTATAAAAAAAATCTAATTTCGAAAGGTGCTAATAACGCCTGTGTCATACGTCAATCCTTTGAGATTACAAATTGTAGTTGTAGGCAGTACTTGTGCATTTTAGTTCCTGACGTTTGTCGTAACTTTTAGAAGTCACATTGCACATACATGCTCCTTTGAAGTTTAATTCTAACATTCATATATTTCCTTCAATAATGGGACTATTCCACCTGTCACATAGAAAGGCTTAATTGCTGTTATGTTCAATTTAATCACTCTTTCCGCCCAGTTGTATCTAACTCTGATTTTTTATTGTAATGCACTGATGCCTTTTGCCGGGACAACATTTTAATGTCTACTGAAGACCAACATATTTATCACAAGGAAAGGGTTTTCCAATTTTTCATTTTTACCTTTCAGACAGAGAGCCTGACTCTGTGGAGGAAAGGTATTGATATATATGCTTGAATTGCACTTTGATTCCATTTTTACTTAATCTGAAGAAAATAAAGATACGATTATTTCATCTGTGTGATCAAGTTGTATGAAATTGTTACGACAGGTTGCTTGATGTTGGCTTTCGAACTGATGATTTCGAAAGAAAACAACATATAATCTTGTAAAACTATCTGAGCTGAATTATTCTTTAACATTTTATTTTACAATTTTCAAAGCAAAACCCATTACCAAGAGCTTGATCCAAGTGAAATTCAACACCATTCTCCTTATGCGAGTCTCTCTGAAGGCAAGTTTTACCTTTTAAACTTACTGTGATTTAGCAGACAGATATCGAGGTTTTGGCACTTTTTCTAGAATTAGGTTGATGGATTACACTCGGTGATTAATTTGCCCCTTTAGTCAATATGTTACCTAGTAAGTTATATGTGTAAATGTCTCTACTTGGGATTATACCTGAAATTCTTACGCTGTTGTTAATTTGTATTTTGATAAGGTTTTTTCTCAGTTATATGGACATTGCATTTTAAACAAATGCAAACTTAAATGTACAATCGTTTTCTTTATTTTTGTAGGTGACATTGATGCTAGTTTGGGACATGAAAGGTGATGACAAATTAATTTCAATTTAAGTTTATATGATTTCCTTACATAACGTTTTCTTTCTGTATATGCATAAAGATGTTTAAGTGGCAACATCATGAGAAGTGACTTAAAATAACGGTTTAGAAATTTTGTTCACAGGGACAACTACGAAACTCTCCAGGAAAGTTCTTCCAAACAAGTCTACGACGAACTAAAGATAGATGATGGTATATAATTAAGCAGTTAATATTTAATGGATCATCAACGTATTAAGGTATTCTATTACCAAACTTTTATTCGTTAGTTATTTAATATCCATTTAATGTACCCTGGACAAGTAGTACTTATTGATAAAACTCTGGTAGATTGAAAGAACAAATAGATTTCCGTGAAATTGTAATGACTTTATTACAAACAAAACTGTAAATACACGCTTATTCAATTTAGCTACGAAAAATAACTTGCTGTCTGCAAAACAGTTTTAAAGGAAATGATAATTAATTGGAAATGTTTAACTTAAATCATTACAAATGATACGAATATAGACACAGATTATGTCTTATACATATCTTTAATTTTTCAATTTAGGTTCAAAGCAGTATGCGAATACTTGACCGAATATACGCGATGAGATCAACCAAAAGCAGCTCAGGATGAAGACACACAAATTGTGCAGAACTATCCATTTAACTCAAAAGCACCGACGGACATTATAAATATGTAGACATATTATAATGCAATAGATGAACCAGAAAAAAATGAAATCACAATAGTTACTTACTCCATTTATTGATTTATTGATTATACTCGTACTGATATTATAAAACTGACAATGGTAAGATGAAAAAACATCCAAATGTACTGTGAGGTGTCATAGTGGCCATCAATTCTGAAAAAAAAAAAATCAAAATATTTCTTATGTATCACATTTAAGAATGCATTTATATGATATGTCACTGATATTGAACTTTTATAAAAGGTTTGAGATTTGTATCGGAAGTCTTACATATAGCTCACATGGTGCTCAAATATAGGAATTATTTGAAAGCATTGCGTATCTGATACAAAAAGATATCTTAAGATATTAGGGTATTTCATAGCAATCACACTATTGATATACTTTGTCTATGTTGATACACTAGATAATTTTGTCGAAAAACAAATGGAATGAAAAACCAGTCGATTACTTCTATTTTTTTTTCAAAAAAAAAAAAAAAAAAAAAATTCAATTAAAAAATATCTGTGATAAGATCATGAATAGCTGTGTAGACATTTTTATATGCAAAACAAACATACTTGAGTACATTGTGTTCAATAGATTATCTGAATTAAATACATGCTATAATTTGACTAAAGTAGTTTGTCTTATCACTTCCTTTATATTAAACATTGCAGTAACAATAACGTATTCTTGATATAATGAAGTGTCCACAAATATTCTTTATAAACGAAGTTGTCTGTATGTATGAAACTGATAACTGTATTTCATATATTATGAACGGTGCTTACATGGATAATATCATTCTAATGTTGGCTGCATATTTCAGAATTGTCACAATGGCTGATTTCAAATCATAGTTCAATGTTTTATTTAACACAAAACACGGGTATCTATAACACCAACATCAGCACTTGTACCTGAAACATCAAACCAAAGCACCAATAACATAAAACTAAAGCACCTATAACATCAAACTAAGGTAACAATAACATGAAATTAAGGTAACAATAACATCAAACTAAGCTTACAATAACATGAAATTAAGGTGACAATAACATCAAACTAAGGTACCAATAACATCAAACTAAGGTACCTATAACATCAAACTAAGGTACCAATAACATCAAACTAAGGTAACAATAACATGAAACTAAGGTACCAATAACATCAAACTAAGGTACCAATAACATCAAACTAAGCTAACAATAACATGAAATTAAGGTAACAATAACATCAAACTAAGTGACCAACAACATCAAACTAAGGTAACAATAACATCAAACTAAGGTAACAATAACATCAAACTAAGGTACCAATAACATCAAACTAAGGTAAAAATAACATCAAACTAAGGTAACAATAACATCAAACTAAGGTAAAAATAACATCAAACTAAGGTAACAATAACATGAAACTAAGGTAACAATAACATCAAATTAAGGTAACAATAACATCAAACTAAGCTAACAATAACATGAAATTAAGGTAACAATAACATCAAACTAAGTGACCAACAACATCAAACTAAGGTAACAATAACATCAAACTGAGATACCAATAACATAAAACTTAGGTACCAATAACATCAAACTAAGGTAACAATAACATCAAACTAAGGTACCAATAACATCAAACTAAGGTAAAAATAACATCAAACTAAGGTAAAAATAACATCAAACTAAGGTACCAATAACATCAAACTAAGGTACCAATAACATCAAACTATGATACCAATAACATCAAACTAAGGTACCAATAACATCAAACTATGATACCAATAACATCAAACTAAGGTACCAATAACATCCAACTAGGGTATCAGTAACATCAAACTAAGGTACCAATAACATCAAACTAAGGTAACAATAACATCAAACTAAGGTATCAGTAACATCAAACTAAGGTACCAATAACATCAAACTAAGGTACAAATAACATCAAACTAAGTTACCTATAACATCAAACTAAGGTACCAATAACATCAAACTAAGGTACCGATAACATCAAACTAAGGTACCAATAACATCAAACTAAGGTACCAATAACATCAAACTAAGGTAACAATAACATCAAACTAAGGTAACAATAACATCAAACTAAGGTAACAATAACATCAAACTAAAGGTACCAATAACATCAAACTAAGGTACCAATAACATCAAACTAAGGTACCAATAACATCAAACTAAGGTACAAATAACATCAAACTAAGGTACCAATAACATCAAACTAAGGTACCAATAACATCAAACTAAGGTACCAATAACATCAAACTAAGGTAACAATACACATCAAATTAAGGTACCAATAACAATCAAACTAAGGTACCAATAACATCAAACTAAGGTACCAATAACATCAAACTAAGGTACCAATAACATCAAACTAAGGTACCAATAACATCAAACTAAGGTACCAATAACATCAAACTAAGGTACCAATAACATCAAACTAAGGTACCAATAACATCAAACTAAGGTACCAATAACATCAAACTAGGACCAATAACATCAAACTAAGGTAACATAACAGTCAAACTAATGTACCAATAACATGTCGAAACTTGAGGGGGTACCAATAACTCAAACTAAGTACCATAACATCAACTAAGGTACCACTAACATCAAACTAAGGTAACAACCAATCAAACTAAGGTACCTATAACATCAAACTAGAGGTAACAATAACGATCAAACTAAGGTAAACAAAACAACAACTAAAGTAAAATAAACATCAACTAAGGTAACAACCACATCAACCAAAGGTATCATAACAATCAAACTAGGTACAATAACAATCAAACTAGTTCCAATAACACACACTAAAGGTAACCAATAACACTCAAACAAGTTACCTATAACAACCAACTAAGGTAACAAATAACATCAAATTAAGTCCCTATACATCAAACTAAGGTACCAATAACATCAAACTAAGGTAACAATAACATCAAACTAAGGTACCAATAACATCAAACTAAGGTACCAATAACATCAAACTAAGGTACCAATAACATCAAACTAAGGTAACAATAACATCAAACTAAAGGTACCAATAACAACAAACTAAGGTACCAATAACATCAAACTAAGTTACCTATAACAACAAACTAAGGTAACAATAACATCAAATTAAGGTACCAATAACATCAAACTAAGGTAACAATAACATCAAACTAAAGTACCAATAACAACAAACTAAGGTAACAATAACATCAAATTAAGGTACCAATAACACCAATTTAAGGTACCAATAACATCAAACTAAGGTACCAATAACATCAAACTAAGGTACTAATAACATCAAACTAAGGTACCAATAACATCAAACTAAGGTACCAATAACATCAAACTAAGGTACCAATAACATCAAACTAAGGGTACCAATAACATCAAACTACGGTACCAATAACATCAAACTAAGGTACCAATAACATCAAACTAAGGTACCAATAACAACAAACTAAGGTACCAATAACATCAAACTAAGGTACCAATAACATCAAACTAAGGTAACAATAACATCAAACTAAGGTAACAATAACATCAAACTAAGGTACCAATAACATCAAACTAAGCTAACAATAACATCAAACTAAGGTACCAATAACATCAAACTAATGCTAACAATAACATCAAATTAAGGTAACAATAACATAAAACTAAGGTAACAACAACATCAAACTAAGTGACCAACAACATCAAACTAAGGTGACCAATAACATCAAACTAAGGTACCAATAACATCAAACTAAGGTAACAATAATATCAAATTTAAGGTACCAATAACATCAAACTAAGGTACCAATAACATCAAACTAAGGTACCAATAACATCAAACTAAGGTACCAATAACATCAAACTAAGGTACCAATAACATCAAACTAAGGTAATAATAACATCAAACTGAGATACCAATAGCATCAAACTAAGGTACCAATAACATCAAACTAAGGTACCAATAACATCAAACTAAGGTAACAATAACATCAAACTAAGGTACCAATAACATCAAACTAAGGTAGCAATAACATCAAACTAAGGTAACAATAACATCAAACTAAGGTACCAATAACATCAAACTAAGGTACCAATAACATCAAACTAAGGTAACCAATAACATCAAACTAAGGTACCAATAACATCAAACTAAGGTACCAATAACATCAAACTAAGGTAACAATAACATCAAACTAAGGTACCAATAACATCAAACTAAGGTAACAATAACATCAAACATATGATAACCAATAGCCATCAAACTAAGGTACCAATAACATCAAACTAAGGTGACCAATAACAGTCAAACTAAGGTACAATAACATCAAACTAAGGTACCAATAACATCAAACTAAGGTACCAATAACATCAAACTAAGGTACCAATAACATCAAACTAAGGTACCAATAACATCAAACTATGCTAACAATAACTTCAAACTAAGGTAACAATAACATCAAACTAAGCTAACAATAACATGAAATTAAGGTACCAATAACATCAAACTAAGGTACCTATAACATCAAACTATGATACCAATAGCATCAAACTAAACTAAGGTACCACATAAACCCAAACTAAGTACCAATAACATCAAACTATATACCATAACGATCAAACTAAGGTACCAATACATCAAACTAAGGTCCAAGAACATCAAACTAAGTTACCAATAAGCATCAAACTAAGGTACCAGTACACAAACATCAACGAAGGTACCACTAACATGAAACTCCGGTTCCAATAACATCAAACTAAGGTAAAAATAACATCAAACTAAGTTACGAATAACCAAACTAAGGTACCATAACAGCAACTAAGGCACCAATACACAAACTAGGTACCAATAACTAAAACTATGCTAACACTAACATCAACGAAGGTACCAATAATCATCAAACTAAGGCTAACAATAACATCAAACTAAGGTAACAATACATAAACTAAGTACAACAACATCAACTAAAAGTGCCAACTCAAGACTAAGTGACCAATAAACACAACTAGGTCCAGTAACATCAAACTAAGGTACCAATAACATCAAACTAAGGTACCAATAACATCAAACTAAGGTACCAATAACATCAAACTAAGGTAAAAATAACATCAAACTAAAGTACCAATAACATCAAACTAAGGTACCAATAACATCAAACTAAGGCACAATAACATCAAACTAAGGTACCAATAACATCAAACTGGGATACCAATAACATCAAACTAAGGTACCAATAACATCAAACTGGGATACCAATAACATCAAACTAAGGTAAGAATAACATCAAACTGAGGTAACAACAACATCAAACTAAGGTACCAATAACATCAAACTAAGGTACCAATAACATCAACTAAGGTACCAATAACATCAAACTAAGGTACCTATAACATCAAACTAATGTACCAATAACATCAAACTAAGGTACCAATAACATCAAACTAAGGTACCAATAACATCAAACTAAGGTACCAATAACATCAAACTAAGGTACCAATAACATCAAACTAAGGTACCAATAACATCAAACTAAGGTACCAATAACATCAAACTAAGGTACCTAATAACATCAAAACTAAGGTACCAATAACATCAAACTAAGGTACCAATAACATCAAACTAAGGTAACCAATAACATCAAACTAAGGTATCAATAACATCAAACTAAGGTACCAATAACATCAAACTAAGGTACCAATAACATCAAACTAAGGTAACAATAACATCAAACTAAGGTACCAATAACATCAAACTAAGGTACCAATAACATCAAACTAAGGTACCAATAACATCAAACTAAGGTACCAATAACATCAAACTAAGGTACCAATAACATCAAACTAAGGTACCAATAACATCAAACTAAGGTACCAATAACATCAAACTAAGGTACCAATAACATCAAACTAAGGTAACAATAACATCAAACTAAGGTACCAATAACATCAAACTAAGGTACCAATAACATCAAACTAAGGTACCAATAACATCAAACTAAGGTACAATAACATCAAACTAAGGTACCATAACATCAAAACTAAGGTACCAATAACATCAAACTAAGGTACCAATAACATCAAACTAAGGTAACAATAACATCAAACTAAGGTACTAATAACATCAAACTAAGGTAACAATAACATCAAACTAAGGTACCAATAACATCAAACTAAGGTACCAATAACATCAACTAAGGTATCAATAACATCAAACTAAGGTAGCAATAACATCAAACTAAGGTAACAATAACATCAAACTAAGGAACCAATAACATCAAACTAAGGTACCAATACATCCAACTAAGGTACAAATAACATCAAACTAAGGTACCATAACATCAACTAAGGTACCAATAACATCAAAACTAAGGTAACCAATAACATCAAACTAAGGTTACCAATAACATCAAACTAAGGTACCAATAACATCAAACTAAGGTAACAATAACATCAAACTAGAGAGCATCAAACTAAGTAACAATAACTCAAACTAAGGTAACTAATAACATCAAACTAAGGTACCAATAACATCAAACTAAGGTAACTAATAACATCAAACTAAGGTACCAATAACATCAAACTAAGGTACCAACAACATCAAACTAAGGTATCAGTAACATCAAACTAATGTACCAATAACATCAAACTAAGGTAGCAATAACATCAAACTAAGGTAACAATAACATCAAACTAAGGTAACAACAACATCAAACAAAGTTACCAATAACAACAAACTAAGGTACAATAACATCAAACTAAGGTAACAATAACATCAAACTAAGGTAACAATAACATCAAACTAAGGTACCAATAACATCAAACTAAGGTAACAACAACATCAAACTAAGTTACCAATAACATCAAACTAAGGTAACAATAACATCAAACTAAGGTACCAATAACATCAAACTAAGGTAACAATAACATCAAACTAAGGTACCAATAACATCAAACTAAGGTACCAATAACATCAAACTATGATACCAATAACATCAAACTAAGGACCATAACTCCACTCAGTTACAATACATCAACTAAAGTACCAATAGACATCAAACCGAGGGTACCAATAAACTCAAACTAATGTACCAATTAACATCCAACTCGTATCAGTAACATCAAACTATGTTACAAATAACATCAACTACGGTCCCAATAACATCAAACTAAGGTACCAATACATCACCCTAATGTACCAATAACATCAACTAAGTACCAATACATCAAACTAAGTACCAATATACAATCAAATTAAGTACCAGAGTAACATCAAACTAAGGTAACAATAACACTCACACAAACTAAGGTACAATAACATCAAAACACCCACAAGTTCCCAATCCCTCACACTATGTTAGCAAAGAAATCAAACACGGTACCAATAACTCAAACTAAGGTACAAAATAACACAAACTAAGTACCATACCATCAACTAAGGTACCAATAACATCAATTAAGGTACATAACATCAAACTAAGGACCATAACATCAAACTAAGGTAAAATAACATCAAACTAAGGTACCAATAACATCAACTAAGGTAACAATAAACATCAAACTAAAGTACCAATAACATCAAACTAAGGTAACAATAACATCAAACTAAGGTACCAATAACATCAAACTAAGGTACCAATAACACCAAACTAAGGTACCAATAACATCAAACTAAGGTACCAATAACATCAAACTAATGTATCAGTAACATCAAACTAAGGTACTAATAACATCAACTAAAGGTATCAGTAACATCAAACTAAGGTACCTATAACATCAAATTAAGGTACCAATAACATCAAACTAAGGTACCAATAACATCAAACTAAGGTACCAATAACATCAAACTAAGGTACCAATAACATCAAATTAAGGTACCAATAACATCAAACTATGGTACAAATAACATCAAACTAAGGTACCAATAACATCAAACTAAGGTACCAATAACATCAAATTAAGGTACCAATAACATCAAACTATGGTACCAATAACATCAAACTAAGGTACCAATAACATCAAACTAAGGTAACAATAACATCAACTAAGGTACCAATAACATCAAACTAGGTAACAATAACATCAAACTAATGGTACAAATAACATCAAACTAAGGTACCAATAACATCAAACTAAGGTACCAATAACATCAAACTAAGTACCAATAACATCAAACTAAGGTACCAATAACATCAAATTAAGGTACCAATAACATCAAACTAAGGTACCAATAACATCAAACTAAGGTATCAGTAACATCAAACTAAGGTACCAATAACATCAAACTAAGGAACCAATAACATCAAACTAAGGTACCAATAACATCAAACTAAGGTACCAATAACATCAAACTAAGGTACCAATAACATCAAACTAAGGTACCAATAACATCAAACTAAGGTACCAATAACATCAAACTAAGGTACCAATAACATCAAACTAAGGTAACAATAACATCAAACTAAGGTACCAATAACATCAAACTAAGGTACAATAACATCAAACTAAGGTACCAATAACATCAAACTAAGTTACCAATAACATCAAACTAAGCTACCAATAACATCAAGCTATAACATCAAACTAAGGTACCAATAACATCAAACTAAGGTACCAATAACATCAAACTAAGGTACCAATAACATCAAACTAAGGTACCAATAACATCAAACTAAGGTACCAATAACATCAAACTAAGGTAACAATAACATCAAACTAAGTTACCAATAACATCAAACTAAGGTACCAATAACATCAAACTAAGGTACCAATAACATCAAACTAAGGTACCTATAACATCAAACTAAGGTACCAATAACATCAAACTAAGGTACCTATAACATCAAACTAAGGTACCAATAACATCAAACTAAGGTACCAATAACATCAAACTAAGGTACCAATAACATCAAACTAAGGTACCAATAACATCAAACTAAAGTAACCAATAACATCAAACTAAGGTACCAATAACATCAAACTAAAGTACCAATAACATCAAACTAAGGTACCAATAACATCAAACTATGGTAACAATAACATCAAACTAAGGTACCAATAACATCAAACTAAGGTACCAATAACATCAAACTAAGGTACCAATAACATCAAACTAAGGTACCAATAACATCAAACTAGGTACCAATAACATCAAACTAAGGTACCAACAACATCAAACTAAGGTAACAATAACATCAAACTAAGGTACCAATAACATCAAACTAAGGTACCAATAACATCAAACTATAACATCAAACTAAGGTACCAATAACATCAAACTAAGGTACCAATAACATCAAACTAAGGTACCAATAACATCAAACTAAGGTACCAATAACATCAAACTAAGGTACCAATAACATCAAACTAAGGTACCAATAACATCAAACTAAGGTACCAATAACATCAAACTAAGGTACCAATAACAATCAAACTAAGGTACCAATAACATCAAACTAAGGTACCAATAACATCAAACTAAGGTACCAATAACATCAAACTAAGGTAACCAATAACATCAAACTAAGGTACCAATAACATCAAACTAAGGTAACAATAACATCAAACTAAGGTACCAATAACATCAAACTAAGGTACCAATAACATCAAACTAAGGTACCAATAACATCAAACTAAGGTACCAATAACATCAAACTAAGGTACCAATAACATCAAACTAAGGTACCAATAACATCAAACTAAGGTACCAATAACATCAAACTAAGGTACCAATAACATCAAACTAAGGTACCAATAACATCAAACTAAGGTACCAATAACATCAAACTAAGGTACCAATAACATCAAACTAAGGTACCAATAACATCAAACTAAGGTACCAATAACATCAAACTAAGGTACCAATAACATCAAACTAAGGTACCAATAACATCAAACTAAGGTACCTAATAACATCAAACTAAGGTACCAATAACATCAAACTAAGGTACCAATAACATCAAACTAAGGTACCAATAACATCAAACTAAGGTACCAATAACATCAAACTAAGGTACAAATAACACCCACCACCACTGTGTTATTAATAACACCACACAAGTGTATCAGTAACATCAAACTAAGTAACAGTACATCAAACTAAGAGGTAACAATAACATGAATTAAGAAGGTGAACAATAACATCAACTATGGCTCAAAGAACATGAAATTAAGGTCCCATAACATCAAACTACGGTACCAATAGCATCAAACTAAGGTACCAATTAACAATCAAACTAAGGTACCATACATCAAACTAAGGTACCAATAACATCAAACTAAGTGACCAATAACATCAAACTAAGGTACCAATAACATCAAACTAAGGTACCAATAACATCAAACTAAGGTACCAATAACATCAAACTAAGGTACCAATAACATCAAACTAAGGTACAAATAACACCAAACTAAGGTACAAATAACACCACACTGAGGTATTAATAACACCAAACTAAGGTATCAGTAACATCAAACTAAGGTAACATTAACATCAAACTAAGGTAACAATAACATCAAACTAAGGTACAATAACATCAAACTAAGGTAACAATAACATCAAACTAAGGTAACCAATAACATCAAACTAAGGTACCAATAACATCAAACTAAGGTACCAATAACATCAAACTAAGGTACCAATAACATCAAACTAAGGTACCAATAACATCAAACTAAGGTACCAATAACATCAAACTAAGGTACCAATAACATCAAACTAAGGTACCAATAACATCAAACTAAGGTACTAATAACATCAAACTAAGGTACCAATAACATCAAACTAAGGTACCAATAACATCAAACTAAGGTACCAATAACATCAAACTAAGGTACCAATAACATCAAACTAAGGTACCAATAACATCAAACTAAGGTACCAATAACATCAAACTAAGGTAACAATAACATCAAACTAAGGTACCAATAACATCAAACTAAGGTACCAATAACATCAAACTAAGGTACCAATAACATCAAACTAAGGTACCAATAACATCAAACTAGGTACAAATAACATCAAAACTAAGGTACCATATTAACATCAAACTAAGCGTACCAATAACATCAACTAAGGTAACAATAACATCAAACTAAGGTACAACAATATCAAACTAAGGTACCATAACATCAAACTGAAGGTACCAATAACAGCAAACCAAGTTACCAATACATCAAACTAAGGTACCAATAAAATCAAACTATGATTACAAATAACATCAAACTAATGTACCAATAACATCAAACTAAGGATAACCAAGACATCAAACTAAGGTACAATAAACCATCAAACTGAGGTAACATAACATCAAACTAAGGTACCAGATAACATCAAAAACTAATGACAATAACATCAAACTAAGGTACCAATAACATCAAACTAAGGGTACCAATAACATCAAACTAAGGTACCTATAACATCAAACTAAGGTACCAATAACATCAAACTAAGGTACCAATAACATCAAACTAAGGTACAATAACATCAAACTAAGGTACCAATAACATCAAACTAAGGTACCAATAACATCAAACTAAGGTACAATAACATCAAATTAAGGTACCAATAACATCAAACTAAGGTACCAATAACATCAAACTAAGTACCAATACATCAAACTAAGGTACCAATAACATCAAACTAAGGTACCAATAACATCAAACTAAGGTACCAATAACATCAAACTAAGGTACCAATAACATCAAACTAAGGTACCAATAACATCAAACTAAGGTACCAATATCATCAAACTAAGGTACCAGTAACATCAAACTAAGGTACCAATAACATCAAACTCAGGTACCAATAACATCAAACTAAGGTAACAATAACATCAAACTAAGGTACCAATAACATCAAACTAAGGTACCAATAACATCAAACTAAGGTACCAATAACATCAAACTAAGGTACCTATAACATCAAACTAAGGTACCAATAACATCAAACTAAGGTACCAATAACATCAAACTAAGGTACAAATAACATCAAACTAAGGTACCAATAACATCAAACTAAGGTACCAATAACATCAAACTAAGGTACCAATAACATCAAACTAAGGTACCAATAACATCAAACTAAGGTACCAATAACATCAAACTAAGGTACCAATAACATCAAACTAAGGTAACAATAACATCAAACTAAGGTATCAGTAACATCAAACTAAGGTAACAATAACATCAAACTAAGGTACCAATAACATCAAACTAAGGTACCTATAACATCAAACTAAGGTACTAATAACATCAAACTAAGGTACCAATAACATCAAACTAAGGTACAATAACATCAAACTAAGGTACCAATAACATCAAACTAAGGTACCAATAACATCAAACTAAGGTACCAATAACATCAAACTAAGGTAACAATAACATCAAACTAAGGTACCAATAACATCAAACTAAGGTACCAATAACATCAAACTAAGGTACCAATAACATCAAACTAAGGTACCAATAACATCAAACTAAGGATACCAATAACATCAAACTAAGGTTACAATAACATCAAATTAGGGTACCAATAACATCAAACTAAGTTACCAATAACATCAAACTGGGATACCAATAACATCAAACTAAGGTACTAATAACATCAAACTAATGTACCAATAACATCAAACTAAGGTAGCAATAACATCAAACTAAGGTAACATAACATCAACACTTAACTACCAATGAATCAACTAAGTAACATAACATCACAAACTAAAGTACAAATAACATAAAACTAAGGTACCAATAACATCAACTAAGGTACCAATAACATCAACTAAGTACCCATAACATCGAAACTACGGTACACGATGAACATCAAAACTAAAGTACCATAGACATCAAACTAGGTAACAGAACATCAAACTAGTACCAATACCTAAACTAAGGTACAATAACATCAAACTATGGTAACAATAACACAAACTAAATAACCATAACATCAAACCTAAAGGTACAAATAACATCAAACTAAGTTACCAATAACAGTCCAACTAAGGTACCCTAACATCAAACTACAGTACCCTACTAAAACTAAGCTGAACAAACTAAAATCAGGGGTACCAAAACATCAAACTAAGGTACCATAAATCAACCAGGTACCATCATCAAACTAAGGTACCAATAACATCCAACTAAGGTACCAATAACAATCCAACTAAGGTACCAATAACATCAAACCAAGGTACCAATAACATCAAACTAAGGTACAATAATATCAAACTAAGGTACCAATAACATCAAACCAAGGTACCAACAACATCAAACGAAGGTTCCAATAACATCAAACTAAGTTACTGTTAATATCAAACTAAGGTACCAATATCATCAACCTAAGTTACCAATAACATCAAACTAAGGTACCAATAACATCAAACTAAGGTACCAACTAACATCAACCTAGTTACCAATAACATCAAACAAAGTACCAATACATCAAACTAGGTAACCAATACAGCAACAAGGTACCATTCAATCAAAACAATGTACCAATAACATCAACTAAGGTACAAATAACATCAAACTAAGGTACCAATAACATCAAACTAAGGTACCAATAACATCAAACTAAGGTACCAATAACCAATAACATCAAACTAAGGTACCAATAACATCAAACTAAGTACCAATAACATCAAACTAAGGTACCAATAACATCAAACTAAAGTACCAATAACATCAAACTAAGGTAACAATAACATAAAACTAAGGTACCAATAACATCAAACTAAGGTACCAATAACATCAAACTAAGTACCAATAACATCAAACTAAGGTACCAATAACATCAAACTAAGGTACCAATAACATCAAACTAAGGTACCAATAACATCAAACTAAGGTACAATAACATCAAACTAAGGTACCATAACATCAAACTAAGGTACCAATAACATCAAACTAAGGTACCAATACATCAAACTAAGGTACCAATAACATCAACTAAGGTACCAATAACATCAAACTAAGGTACCAATAACATCAAACTAAGGTACCAATAACATCAAACTAAGGTACCAATAACATCAAACTAAGGTAACAATAACATCAAACTAAGCTACCAATGACATCAACTAAGGTACCAATAACATCAAACTAAGGTACCAATAACATCAAACTAAGGTACCAATAACATCAAACTAAGGTACCAATAACATCAAACTAAGGTACCAATAACATCAAACTAAGGTACCAATAACATCAAACTAAGGTAACAATAACATCAAACTAAGCTACCAATGACATCAAACTAAGGTAACAATAACATCAAACTAAAGTACCAATAACATAAAACTAAGGTACCAATAACATCAAACTAAGGTACCAATAACATCAAACTAAGGTACCAATAACATCAAACTAAGGTAACAATAACATCAAACTAAAGTACCAATAACATCAAACTAAGGTAACAATAACATCAAACTAAGGTACCAATAACATAAAACTAAGGTACTAATAACATCAAACTATGGTAACAATAACATCAAACTAAAGTACCAATAACATCAAACTAAGGTACAATAACATCAAACTAAGGTACCAATAACATCAAACTAAGGTACCAATAACATCAAACTAAAGTACCCATAACATAAAACTAAGCTAACAATAACATAAAAATAAGGTACCAATAACATCAAACTAAGGTACCAATAACATCAAACTAAGGTACCAATAACATCAAACTAAGGTACCAATAACATCAAACTAAGGTACCAATAACAACAAACTAAGGTAACAATAACATCAAACTAAGGTACCAATAACATCAAACTAAGGTACCAATAACATCAAACTAAGGTACCAATAACATCAAACTAAGGTACCAATAACATCAAATTAAGGTACCAATAACATCAAACTAAGTTATCTATAACATCAAACTAAGGTACCAATAACATCAAACTAAGGTACCAATAACATCAAACTAAAGTACCAATAACATCAAACTAAGGTACCAATAACATCAAACTAAGGTACCAATAACATCAAACTAAAGTACCAATAACATCAAACTAAGGTACCAATAACATCAAACTAAGGTACCAATGACATCAAACTAAGGTACCAATAACATCAAACTAAGGTACAAATAACATCAAACTAAGGTATCAATAACATCAAACTAAGGTACAAATAACATCAAACTAAGGTACCAATAACATCAAACTAAGGTACCAATAACATCAAACTAAAGTACCAATAACATCAAACTAAGGTACCAATAACATCAAACTAAAGTACCCATAACATAAAACTAAGCTAACAATAACATAAAAATAAGGTACCAATAACATCAAACTAAGGTACTAATAACATCAAACTAAAGTACCAATAACATCAAACTAAGGTACCAATAACATCAAACTAAGGTACCAATAACATCAAACTAAGGTACCAATAACATCAAACTAAGGTACCAATAACATCAAACTAAGGTACCAATAACATCAAACTAAAGTACCAATAACATCAAACTAAGGTACCAATAACATCAAACTAAGGTACCAATAACATCAAACTAAGGTACCAATAACATCAAACTAAGGTACCAATAACATCAAACTAAGGTACCAATAACATCAAACTAAGGTACCTATAACATCAAACTAAGGTACCAATAAAATCAAACTAAGGTATCAGTAACATCAAACTAAGGTACCAATAACACCAAACTAAGGTACCAATAACATCAAACTAAGGTACCAATAACATCAAACTAAGGTACCAATAACATCAAACTAAGGTAACAATAACATCAAACTAAGGTACCCATAACATCAAACTAAGGTACCAATAACATCAAACTAAGGTACCAATAACATCAAACTAAGGTACCAATAACATCAAACTAAGGTACCAATAACATCAAACTAAGGTACCAATAACATCAAACTAAGGTACCAATGACATCAAACTAAGGTACCAATAACATCAAACTAGGGTACCAATAACATCAAACTAAGGTACCAATAACATCAAACTAAGGTACCAATAACATTAAACAAGGACACTTATAGCACCAAATGAACAGAAGTTATACAACGAGTGATTGTTGTATATGGTATTTCTTTCACTCGAGTTAGTTATTTTTGAAAAGTTACAACAAACACGAGTTTAAACTTTTAACTATTGACAGTGATATAAATATCATTTACAACACTGACGTGTTTCTGTGACCTTTTCTACATCGATATGAAAACATTATCAAGGATGAAGAGATGTAATTTTACACACGGGTGATCTGTTTAAATTTCATTTGGTGTGCAATAATATGACCTGTAGTGAAATCGAGCTAATTAATATACAATTACGGCAATTACAAAAGTGTGTTCCTTTGAAATAATTTATTACTCTTCAAATCAACACACTTTTTTATCTTCATATTAATGAATTTACATAAATACGTATAACAGAATGTTTATCACAAAAATGACTGCGAACTATTTTCTTGTGGACTGATTTGCATTGGGCACGCGAAAAGGCATTCCCGCCAAACTACTATTAATTCATGATCACTATTAGTGTCACAATAAATGACCTGATGACATTCCTTTGTGCAACGGAAGTTTTGGTTTAGTTATCGTCACATTAAATGTGCCTCAAAAAACTGGGGCTCCGAACAGGAATGGAGTGGTGTGCAAGCATGTATTCGGTCTCACTGTCTTTTAAAGTGACCCCGGATGATAAACACGTGGGTGAGGAATTCACCTGAGTGATAGTCGATTGTTGTGAAGTTGCCTGTGACAGTACCCGTTATATTGTACGCTGTTGACTACAGTTGATGGTGGAGTAGTTGGAGATTTGTATGTTCGCTTATCTGAAGCAGGAATAGTGAAGACATGGTTATCATTAATTTGATGTTGTTTATTGTAAGGTAGTGATTTATAATATCGGCCTAAAAATATTGACTTGGTGCTTTGAATTTATATATCTTTCGATAAAATTACCTGTATCAAAAGGTAAGTGCATCGACTTAATCAGTATCGTATATCCTTGTGCACGCAAAAACACCTGCATATTTAAAAGTTTGATGACTTAAACTATCGTATAAATTCAAAGTGGGATGAATAATCTGATGTTTTCAAACTGATCTGCGCAATTTCATTAAAAGGCAGGGCAGTATCGTTTAGATTCGGCGCCAGATATTCTCGGGCACTGTGGCTGGTTAATCATTTCCCTACAGCAATAGTTTCAGATGAATATGTCGATTTCTTCCTTAGACCTGACAGATTAATATAAAACATAAAATTAGCTTTTAATTGCTTGATAAAATATTAGGTCTTGAAGTCATTGATACAAAAACACATAATTATCTGAATTAAGGCGTGTGTGTCATACGCCGTACAGAACTGTAAACAACATAAGTATGACTTGATTCGCCTTATTACATGTACGTCATAGATTCCGAAATGTGTCATAATATGACTTTATCAATTGTAAACTTTTTCCTGTATTTCTGCCATGGGGCGCATGAAGCTTCCCATTTTGTTAACCGGCTGAAGTTTAAACAACTTGTTCGACTTTTCAGTGTTGGTATTCGTTGCTATATAGTGCGGATCGTCTGGGTTGCAATGTTTTGCTAAACGACGTGCTTTGTACACCCTGTAGTTAACATTTGTGATCACGAATTCTTCCCTATTTTTTTCATTTAAGATTTATTGTTTAATCATAGCAATGTCTATTTTCTTGCCACCTTAAATAATCATTTACGACTAAACTCACATAACTTGACTTAATACGTGACCACTGACGTTCTTTTTGATCCAGCAAGAAACATGACCTTACAAGTAAACACTTTGGCGATACAAAGCTTTATAACATGCCGGTTTCCTTGGTTACACATGATTTATTAGATGTAAAAATATTTGATACAAACAAACGTCTGAACAACTCTATTTGATCCATCCGCTTTTAATGTTAAAGTACTTATAATAAATCTTAACGATTGTTCTTGTTTTCTTATATTCGTAGCATTTAAGAAAATGTTTAATCTTGTCTTAAGAGTTGTTGTAAAAGAGAGTGACTTGGCAGTTTGACATTGGCAGTTTGTTGTTTGTAATGACGTATTTACAACATTATATTGTTTTGTTTTTTTTAATGACAAAGTCAGAATTTAAATAACTTATATCTGTATTAGAAATGAAACCCTTGTGCTTAAATGTGTCTGTGAAGATTTTTGTTTGTTTTGTTTCGTTTTGTTTTCACTGCTAGATAAACATATTGGGTATCATTTGTATTGTACCTCATTTTAGTGTATTACAGCCAATATTAAAAAAGGAAAACAAGTACGATTTTAGATAATATGACGTTGTAACGATGGACATTCCTCAAATACACTAAATAAAAGACACAAACATGATACTTTACCTGATAAATCAAAGGGAAGATACTTGAAAATAAACAAATGCCGTAACTTACCTCGATAAGTAGACATAAACTAGAGCAGAGTGACGCCTGCACCGGAGGGAGGTGGGTGGGTATAATCATATAAACAATATCAGATATAAAATCAGTAATATAATTACTAATTATGACAGAACATTGAGTACAACTATTAAAAAGTAAATGCTTTACCTTTAATATAAATTTCCATTAACAAATACAAAGAGGTATATAATGCAATTGAAAAACATTGATATGATGTTTTTGGTTTGAATTCGTATATACAGTTATGATGCATGTTACATAATTGTTTTTGCTTCTTGAAATGTTAAATATGAACTTTGACTTGTTGGTAAGAGCAAAATAGGCTTTGGAGTTAAAAATGTACATACCTTGCACTATTATCTCTGTATCATTGATGATTGGTGTCATTCCAGTTGATTGGGAGTGCCCGTCAAGATTTACTGCTACTTGTATATAATATGATGTATCCAATGACAGATTTCTCTCATATTGTGGTGTTATGGCACAGGTGTAACTGTTGGCATCTGTGTCAGTACACCCTGTGTTACCAGTAGAGGTACACGTTGATGTTGATGATGGGGCATTTATTGCAGTACCTTCTCCAGTCGGCTGGAATAAAATACTAATATTCAGATCGGAAGCACAGAGTTGTGGATATATCACTTTAGAATATCAATATGTGTAACATTTTTCATGAGCGGAAAATGTACATTTTAACAACAGAATACAATATATCCTAGATTTGACGTAGTATACATGTCAATATCATGTCAGTGTATTTTTGCCGTGACGTCCATCAATTGCTGAGAAAACGGAAACCTCTCATATATATCTTAGAGTGAGATACGGATACATCATTCCAGTATATGCGTGGATACGGCATTTCACCTGCTCTAGTTAGCACAAACATATCACATGTATACATATCAGCAGCGAATGATATTTTTGTCAATTAAACATCATGCTTAATAGGCCAATTCACATCTCCTATTTTGCCTAGTCATTTACGTGTATTGAAATACCCAATATATTGTTTTAATGGCCGAACACCAGCATTTGCTTTATTTGATGTGAAAATATCAAATCATTACAGAAAACCTGAATTGGCCTGATAGCTCCCTTTAAATCAAACAAATAATAACTGACATAAATAGGTGTTGCTGTTTTTGACTAGATAATATATTAGTAGGCTACAACTTTGTTTTAAGGTTTTTTTTATGTTATACAAAAAAACAACAACCTCAATCCTGGCAAACAAACAACTCCTATATACCGTTTAAAATGTTAATAAAAAAATGAATGAAAATAAAAGAATGGGCATTACTTAACATAGAAATAAAAAAAAAAGCAGCTGACCATTTCAGCACGAATTGTTAACATAACGTTTCGCCCGGACAGTACACTTCTGACAGAAACAACGTCTACGATAAACGAACACCAGTCTTAGAGAGAAATACAAATACAAGGGATATAAGTAGCACAAGTTGTTGTTATATTACTCTCAAAAATGTCTTTTAACATGTTTTAATTAAAATGTGCATGACAAAATCAAACGAGCGAAGCCATTTAAATGTTTTAATCTGTGGTGTACTCCATTGTCCATATAATGACGTCACGATCGAATTCATTTTTTCACAGACAGTGGCAAAACGCTTAATGGTATATCAAACTAGTAATTTATAAATCTTTGAAAATAAATGGAAAACGTATAGACAAATTATGCAATTGATTAGTAGAAATGATCGTTTAGAATTTTTGCACAGAACTTGATATTAACTCTTTAGTAGTTATTAGGCTCGCCCCTAGAAGTTTAAACAAAATGGCAGACTACATGTGCAGTTTTGGTGTGTTGTTTTTTCATATAAAAACTCAAAGTTTAGTTTTATCTTTGTACATAATTAAGAAATATTTAACTAAATAAGATCTAGATGTCAGATAGATCACTCTGAAACGTCCTGTACTCTGATATCTGAAATGCACATGTAGCAAGCCGCCATATTGTTTACATTAACAACATTTTGATAAATTATCACCTATTGCTCTATCGCAAAAACATGTAACCCAAACGAAATCAAAACGAATTTGTCAACATAACTATTAGTTTCTAAAGTTTTGACCACCTTTTATTTGTCATTGCATCAGATGATTGTATATGTCGGGTGAAGGTTTCAACAAATCAACACTTCAATAACATCAACTAAGCCTGTTGGCTAATGTCGACAGCGGGGAAGAGGGAGCTTGAAATCATGTCGACTATAGTCGACAACGGGGAAGAGGGAGCACATTTTTATGTCGACTATAGTAGACAACGGTACTGGAAGAGTTAATACAAGGAGAAGTTGTCTACCCCCGCATAAAAAAAAATCTGTAATTAGTGTTGGCACATTTTCCATGATTTTTTTTGTTACAAAGATTATCTGATGCATAGAATGCTTCAGCATATTAGCTCGATTCGGGGTAATGTTGTTCTATTTTTTCTAATAATGCTCAGCGGACTGATCGCAAATTTTCATTTCAGAATATTCTATTGTCAAGATGGTACAGACAAAGGGACTTGGTCGACAGGACAAGCCTATAAAAGCCCTCTCCTGATGATATATATATAACATAATGTACACACCAAAAATAAATATGAATGCTATAACTAATAACTGCAAAGAGATTCAAATACATGTATATTACTAAATTCAAGCGGGAAATTGCATTATGATATTGACTGATCATACTTTGTAATCACTTAAGAAAAATAGCAACAGATAAAAAACAGCCCATTCACAATCAATAGCCTGTGCTATATTCATAAAAGTGAAGAAAAAACAGTTATGATACATTTACAATTTCCAGTATTGAGTCAAGAAAATAATCTGCATTTAGATTACTCACAGAATTTCTTAACTGACATAAAATTATATAAATGTTTCGATCTTCACCGTTTTTAAAAATAGTAGTACATTGTGTATCACGATCTAAGTCAAGATGTAAGAATGTTCAAGTTATTAGTTAAAGCTCTCGTCAGACCACACCTGGAATACGCGGCAAGTGTATGGAATCCATATCGAGTAGCAGATATCGACCTGATCGAGAATGTTCATAGAAGGGAATCAAAACTTATTCCGGGACTCAAAAACCTTACATAATTATGAGGAACGCCTAGACAGACTAAATCTTCCAACTTCACAGCATCGGAGAACTAGAGGGGACATTATCAATGGTTTTTTTAAATAGTTAAAAAAAATCTGATTATATAGTAACTCAGAACTTTTTCCAAATGGACAGTTATAGTAGGACGAGACGTCACTCTGAGAATTTTTTTAAGAAACGTTGTAATCTAGAATTGAGAAAGAATTTCTTCAATAACAGAATAATAGATGTATGGAATCATTTGCCGCAACATATTATAGATGCGGATACTGCATGCAACTTTGAAGTAATGCTAGATAAACACTGGAAATATATTCATTTGAAAGTTTAACATTTTAGATATATTGAGGAAACATAGCCATTGATATACTGGAAATCAATCATGTATTTATTTACGTACATATATTGTTGAATGGATATAGAGGCTTCCAGCCTGCATCCATTAAGTATCCTAATAATAATAAAAAAATCTTTAAGGTATCTAAAAAGGACATTGAGGGAAACAGACAAGTTGTTCCATTCGGACATAAATGTAAGAAAAAAGCTTGTATAATAAATGTTTGTTCTAGCCTGGGGCACACCAAAATGTCTATTATGTCGTAATGGGTAAGCAATATTATTTGTGTTTATATAATAGATTCACTGCTCAAAATGAGCATGGCAGAATTTAGTAAAAATCTTATAAAATCTTGATCGCAAACGGCGTCTGATACCCCCATCAAACTCAAATCATCGGGGGCTTTATGGAGGCCATTTAAGGAGCTAACCATTATAAGACATGCGGGAATAACGGCAGACTGACAATTTTGAATGTGACAAGCCTTGCTGAAAGAAATGTTGTGGTTGGAGGTTCGATTCTGGTCCCTGTATATAACGGCATTGTGGGTTTATTTTTAATTATAAAGTACAGGTATTACGAGGTATTTTACTACCTGGGATATTCCACCATAAACTATTAACTTAGGTCCAACGGATATATTGTATTCAACCCTGCATGACAATTCGGGCCAACATACGCCTAAGACATAAGGTCCGAGCGAAATGCTGGGTATGATTGCAGTTTTAACATCGATGTGCCTATCGTGAGTGACTCGGGTACGTGCTGCTGTCTCTGTATCATTCAGTCTTGATTATGTAGGAGAGGTGAGAAATAGTATGTCGGAATGTGCGGTCGCTTTATGCGATTACGATCCGGTACCGAACCAGTAGTACACAAAACTGTATAGAGATGATAGATTGTACACTGGACAGCACCTAACTGTCGTACGACAACATGATAGATATGGCCATCCATCGGAATCGTAAATGCTCTTCTATTTAGTTTTTTCAAGCGTGGTATCTTAGACAATTGTCTACTTGGATAAAATGATGAATCCTGCATTGAAATGATTGGTTGATATCAATTCTCGGTCAGGTTGTTTCGACTAAATATAGTTACAGCCAGACAATGGCATCGTCCCATTTGTTTGTTCGTAGGGTAGGTTGTAAATTAAGGATGTATTACAGGCCATTTTTGTGATTTTGCAATAATCAAAGCTAGTCAAAAATGAAAAGACGAGTGTTGTTGATGGATATGTATACGTCACTGTCTCGATGAAATAACTCGACACTTACCACAAAGGACAAGCCGAGCGAGACTGCTGGATATGCACACGTCACTGTGATGGTCAACCTTTGGATATCAATGGTACCGGGCGACAACGTCAAAGATGATACCGACTGACTAACATTTACTGTAGGAATCGCTGGGAAATGAAAATACATGAAAGTTAAAAAGGATATTTTTGATGTTTAATGAAAACTGTAAAATGACCAGGATATTCTGAGGTTAAAAAATGTGACATTATTTTTAACTTGAAAGATAACTGTTTTATTCGTTGTCTAATAATCAAAGATAAGAAAGGCTTCTTTTTCACAAAAGAGATTGTAACGGGTACTTTGTGAAATAATTCTTGTTGGCTCCACGTAAGTAATTTGTAGGTCTGAGTTTCCTATAACTACAAGACTAGATTAACCTTTGACCACGGCAATAACGATAAAATTGATAAAATAGCGGCTGTATTTTAACGCCGCAATGACATAGATCAGTACGCCTATTATACCAAAGGTCAAGACTTGGATATAAACGGTAAAGATACTGCCACAAGATTGTAATTTCATTCCTTCTCATTTTTTGTTCAAGAATTGTAAATTGATTTTTTTTTCTATATCTATAAAGAATTCGGAATCAAGTTATTTGATGTTCATTAATAACACACCACTAGAGACCAAAGGGAACCTCAAAGTGATAACAGTTAAAACATAATTACCTATTTTGTTTCATTTAGAGCAAAACGAATATGTACCTGTTTATTGCAAGTTTGCAATTTGTCAATTGGTTATAAATAATCATGCTGATGTAATAAGAATATGTATTTTAGAACAATCGTTGAAGTTGTAATCTCAGAATACGGATATGGATATTTGTTTTCGAAAATTTGAATACATGTCCAAATAAGGACCAGTGGAAAAATGACAAAGAGATCCATGCAATATGTTATTAGAAAAAAAAGAGCTATAGAAAGAATCCATCTCCAATAGACCGACGATAGCCGAACCACCGATACAAAAGTCTTTAACCTATCCATCACCTAATAACAATGCGTTTAAAACATCGAATGGTGTTCAACAATATTTAAATGAGTTAAGGTTTTAAATTTCAAAATAAATAATTGATAAGGGTAATACAAGATGCTTTTCAATTATAATAGTTGAAGGGCCAATCTTAATACAGATTAGTTTGACTTTGATTGAATACTTACTCAATACGGTTATGTTGATACCTGCCATTTCGGTTCCATGTGTACTTTTCCAAACACCTTGGTCTGTGGCTCGTGATACAGATGCTATACTGTATGTAGTTATTCCAGTTGTCAAGTCCTGTGTTAAGTCTGAAGTACATACATTTACACCGCCTAACGGTGCTACACAGGATCCAGCTGTTGATCCATCTGGTCTTTCCAGAACTACTACTGTATTTATTGTTCCAATGTTCAGTTGTATCTCTAAAGGCCGAGATGATATTGCATTCCCGTTCAGTGTTATGCCATATCCTCGGGTTTGATCTGACAATGGGTAAATAATCATATCTGAAAATGCATCCGTGTATCAATATTTCCACGAAAAGCATGGGGTACAGGTTCGTGACTCGTTCCACTGATATTTACCTGAACACATAACTTTTTGAGAGGTTATATCTGCAGTTAAACATTGTAACTTCTACTGAAGCAGAGCTTATTACATTGCAGTGCAAATCTATGCGAATATACAAAACCATCGTGATGCTGACAGCACGTCCACATTGATAGGACAGGTAAATGCGAAAATTAAATCAAATTGCAATACACATTTGAAAGGAATCAACCTTACATATTCTTTTGATTTCTCTTCACATTCATATTCATTGTAATAGTGTTTGTACAATTTTGTTATATTGATATTTTTCTACCATGAGCCTAATAATCAACAGGAATAAATCTTTATAAAACTTATACATCAAATGTCATTCAAATGTTAGCGTATCGGTCAGTAAATCACATCACGTCTCTCGATACTGTTATTTAAATGATTAATTAATACTACATTTATCAATATCAGGTTCCATGTAAATGATCCAACCGCGTTTGTGTCACGGGTTTAATGCAAGGGTAAACTGACATTAACATTTGTTTAGCGCAGGTACTAAGAATAATTCCTACTAGTTTACTAAGTGTCAATGTTTATGAATAATCATCATTGTCCTTAGTCATGTCTAGACATTATGATGTTGCACAACGTCATTTTGGCAAACGATTTTGATGTTTTTTTAATTATTACTATCAGAAATACACCATCATCATTATCATAACTTTAAATACAACAATCTTATGACACATCAGTAATATACTGCCATGATATGAAGAGCTATTACATCAAATTTACCTGTAATATGTAGGATAACTTGATGCTCTATATACTCTACATTTATATTATCAAAATTGCTATATACAATGTACTTGCATACATTACAATCGACGAAGGAAGACAGTTTTATGATTCGTGATCTGATTACTTTTTAATTGTATTGTCAGACAAAAATGAAACTTGTAACACTGCGCAGTGATGCTCGCTGCAATATCCTGAAAAGATCACACTCAAAAATAGTGAATCAAGTTTAAGCCTATCTGCCAAGAGGACAAACGCAATGACGATAACCAGGTAAACCTCTGATGCATTGATTATCTTCCACATTGACAAATTGTTGCTTCTATTCTCCCTGTGGTCGTGCGCAGAGCTCGGCGTCCATAATAGCACGTAGATAAAAGCCTTGCGACATTTTATAACACCGTAATCAAATCGGCGTTTGTTTGGAATGTTCTTATCAAGGCAACAACGTACCTGAGTTTGAAGTGGGCATGTGGCATTAACATATGACGGAATGTAAGAGTGTAAAACGTATTGATATTCTGTTTTGAAATATCCGACATTTACCGGGCGTCGTTGTACTGTTTCCCCCCAACTTTTCCACAACTTTAACATCAGTATTGAGTAGTTTATAAAGATGTAATTGTTTGCCTGACTGCAGGATTATCAGTGAGCATCAGTCTATTTTGCAATATACTTTGTAATTCATATTTTACATCAAATCAGCTATGATTAGAAATCGGAATGAATCTAGATATATTTAGCTCGTTATACGTGTATTGTGAGAATGCCAATAATTGCAAAGAAAATCAAGCAACGTCATCAACTGAATAAAATGGTTATGTCCTCAGATAATGAGTATTATGTTGGGTTCAGACTAGGATGTCTAAACCCACGGTCAATTAATCATTCTCATCTCATTATCATTGTCACCAAACTATCAGTCATCGGATTATCATTTTCACCTCATTATAAATGCCTTCGGATTATTATTCTTTCATCTGGTTAGCATTGCCACATGATTAGCATGGTCACCTGATTAAAAATGTCGTCGGATGAATATGTTCATCTGAATATAAATGTCTTCTGATTAACATTTCACTTGATTATAAAAATATTTCTGAAATGAAGTTGTCTTTGTTTTAGTTATATATAAATTGACGTTGCACGAATTTGCAATTGCATGTCTATATCCTCAGTTGTATATATCATATGTAGACTTTACCTCATCAGCTTGGACCGAAGTTGGAAAGATGCACACATTAGTGGGGTGAGGAATGTAAGATTATGGGGTAGGGATCTCAATGACTTCGCAAATATAACAAAGAAACTAAGTCACTGGGGGTGGGGAGGGACCCTCGGGATATATGTACAACACAAGTTCGATCACCTTACTGTTTGATTTCTAATGCTAAAATGTTGCACTTCTGCATTAGATATTCATTCAATTTCATTAAACAACTTAATGTTAGTCTGTAATAAGGGATTTGCCACCCGGAATTGTCACTGTTACCCGCTGTATGGGCCGAGATTTGTGGGACGAAATGAATTAATTATGATAGGCCCTCGGCGAATTAATTATCGGCCGAGGTGATCGTTTTTACACCAAACCGATGTGTTTGGGTTTTTTATACCCATTATATGTGTGTAAGTGTTCGATATTTTATGTCTATATGTGATCGTTTGCTATTTACATAATAAATATATACTTTATAACAAAAATATAACTGTCCGACATAATATATGAAAATAATAATATTAAGAACACGTATTCTGATAGATAATGAAAGCGCTCATCCCCCGTTAGGCTATATTTGACACGTTTGATGAGGAACCAATCATGACTCCACTGTCGGATGCGAGTGTCTGTGACCCCAGAGGTTTATAATACAAGAGACTTGCTCCTCAATACCATACACCGCCTGTGAGCCCCCGGCAGCAATACAGTTTCTACATACATAGGCTATATAAGAGTAATGTCTCTTTCGGCATAGCCGTATAATTTTCTTTTGGCCCCGGATATGACGCGACAGGTGACGTTCCTGGCCAAGATGAAGTATGTGATTGGTCAATGTAGCGGTAAATGCAAAATACAGAAATGCAGTTAAAGACGAAACTAAATTAAGATGCAAGCTGAATAAGTGGATGTATCTATTCAAATGACACATTGATAAAAGCATATTCCTGATTCAAATGATGCCTTATTATTACCAAAAATGATTCAAACTGATATATTTTTGTTATCCGTGCTGAAACTGCGCATTTAATAATTAGTTCGTTAATTTATTTCACCAGCAGTTTTAAATTATAACCACTGGCATTAAAACTATGCCATTTGTCTTTTTTTAAAGACATTTCTTGGTTATAGTAACACAATTAAAGTTTTCTCTAATTATTTGCTAATTAATTAACTCAATATCACCACAAACTTCTCAACTCGAGATTAGCATAATATCTTTAATTTAAAGGGGGGCCGAGACTATAAAAGGAAATGGGCGGAGCTTATTTCAAAATGTTTCACTTTTTCAGCAGGTTTCAGCTCAGAGACAATGGTTTTTTTTGTATACAGTATACATCACTAATTTATTATGCTGAAAATTGGCATGTAACTGCCTCTAAGTATGATTGAAATATCTGCTAAGTGTCATGTTTGAAAAAAATGGATTAAAGTAGCAATTTGAAATACAAATGTTGAAGTGCTGTTTATTTGGCAGTTGCTTGTTCCATATAAGGAATGTTGACCTTTGCTAACCCCATACAACATCATTCATAAGATTTCCCCACGTGGCCCTATCTCATGCACATGCTGTGTGTGTATGTGTGTGTATAAATAAAATTGCATGCTTACATACCTTATAACAGAAATGTTTGGTATTACATTATTTCCCAAATTTTTGAAATGATCCCATACCGATATATCCATTCACCAAGAATTTAATCATAAAGTTGTTTTTTCATATTCAAGTTGATTCACAAAAATAAAGTAGCAAATATTTTCCACACTGTATAGTATTGAAACTTGATGATCTGTCTTCATGTGATATTTAAACCAAGTACTACATCCATTTGTGTCCCATGTATGGTGTCCCAGGAGGATTTGGATAGAAGTTTCTGACTTCCATCAAACACAATCAGGAATTTTTTCACGTTTTGTCCACACACATTTATCATTGCCACCTCTACCAATTAATGCATTTTTTTCTGCGCTTATATATGTTGTCTGTCCAAACACCTCGAGACAATAGTGTCCGATATTTCTGATACCTGGTTTTTCTTATAGCAGAATTTCGTGCATGTGCAGGTGCACCATTTCCAAGCCATGTCTGCACATCGGTAGTAATGCATGGGTTACATTAACAGTCTTTACAACCTTCTATTTGATCTTCTTGATCACTTATCAGCCACACCAGTATTTATATTAGACTCGTCACATGCTGTTTCTAATGGTTCCAGGTTATGGTGGTCAACAGTATGTGTTGTGATGGCATGCTGTGTTTCCTCCTCAGATATATCCCAGGGGTTACTCACCACAGCATTATCAAAGTCCTAATCATAATGAGTGAATAGGGATGAAATAACATCTATCTGTTCAAGTGTTAGTCTAAGCTGTACAACCCTCCTTTCATCTTCCATATCTCAAGGTGATAAAATTATGACTGCTGTGGTCAAACTGTTCTGGACAAAGAAAGATTTTTGGCGCATTGACGTGTTGGCGGGAGATGACCGGATCTTGGTCAGTTCATTCTGATAGGGAGTGTCAGGATGTGTTACATCATACAAATAAGGTTAAAACAGTTACATGATGTACATAATTTACTACCTGAAACCCCTTGTCAATAAGTAGATACCTTCCAGTCAATGTATAGTAAATAGAAACCCTGTTTTACATATGGGTCATTCATAGTAAAAACTTCCAGAGACCAATATGGCAGAACATAATTCAGCAACTATAAGCTCTAGAGAGAGTCATGTTTCGGACTCGGGGGAATTGATGAGAAGTAGAAATGTTAGGAGAAAGGAAAAAGCTAACAAGGCAATTCTTGGAAACATCAAATTTTACGTAAATTCTGAAGATAAAAAAACAGCCATGTTTGACAAAATGGACAAAGCTAAACGTGTGCTTCGGGGAAAATTGTCGAATGTTACAAATACAGAAATTCTTAATGAAGCTCTTGACCTGTACCTGAGGACATATGATGACAGCAGCACAGATGACGACAGTGACACTATGTTCCATCAATATTTGCACAGTGCCCAAGATGAAACAGAAGAAGAAATTTTCTTGGTAACAAACTCCGCAATAAGAAATATGTCTGTTGGAATTGATCAGCATAGTCAGATATGCAGAAAAAACATTGATGTGAAGGACATACGTCGCAGTGGACATGCTGGGAAAGTTACTTTCATGTGCGAGGACAAACACACTTTCAAATGCGATACTTTACCTCACATAGAAGGCGGGAAGTATTATGTCAACCTTCGGATGATGCATGCTGTATTTGGCAGTGGACTTCGATTTCCTCAATATGAACGCATGTGTAGCAGTGCAAATATTGGGTTGTGCTCAGAATCCTTTTTTGGAAATGTACATGATGTTTACTGTAACATAACAGAAGTAACCGAAACATGCATTAAGGATGCAATTGATGATGTAGTGGCTCATACTATCCTCCAGTGTGAAGTAGAGGATGAGGAATATAAAGGCATCAACATACTCATGCGAAACATGGATGGAGGAAGAATGCAGCCCAGTCTGATGTCATTGCATTAGGCTCTGCAACGCATAGAGTATTAGCAGGTATCACAGTCACACGTGATGATGACCCTGTGAGTCAAAGACACGAACTTATCGGTGCAAAAAAGATATATGATCATTTTGATGAAAATGATATTAATATAAATATTCATGGCCACGACAGAAATGCATCTATCAATAAATACCTGAGCACTGAACAACCTACTGTGACAAATGCAAATGACACTTGGCATGCCACGAAAGGTATTGCGAAAGTGCTGAAGGTAGTCACAGCGGGACCTAAAAAGATGCATGGAGTGACATGGCATTGTGAACTTTCAGATAAAGCAGGGTCAATCAAAACTCACTGTTACTTCGCAATGAAAAATTGTGGTAAGTCGGCAGACAAATTAAAAGAACTTCTAATAAATATTGTAGAACATTATAAAAACAATCATAGCAAATGTTTAGAAAATTCAAGGTGTAGGACCGATGGAAACTACATCCCTTCAAACTCCATCATCAATAACTCAGATGCTGAAAGAATTCTACTAATTTTCAAGTGTGCATCTGACTATGTTCACTGTATTGACACTCATTATGTGGAATCATTCAATAATGCTGCTCTGACATACCACAATAAAAGGATTGCGTTCGGTCATAGGGAGTACCAGAGGAGGACAAACATGGCAGTCCTGGACTGGAACGAGAATGTGGACAGGGAATACAGCTCTGTTTCACTATATGAGGAGGCAATGCATCCAAGAAAACCCGTTGGACAAAAAAAAATATGCCCAAAAAGTTACACTTTCCTTGAAACAATATGGAAAAAAGTTACAGACTTTTACTACCAAATTTAGGTATATTGGTTTTATTGTAACCTTGAAAGTAGACAGTGAGGTGATTATAACATCCATCACAGTGGAATATAGACAGTGATGATTATAGTGGAATATAGACAGTGAGTGATATTCTTCACAGTGGAATATAGGCAGTGAGTGATTATAACATTCATCACAGTGGAATATACACAGTGAGTGATATATGTTTTTCAGCACAGTAATAATCATCTTTAATTAACTGTCTTCCAGAACTATTATACTCATCAATGGATGTTTTATTATCTATATCTCTATATCCATTTAGTAAATTTGTGTAAGTGAGATATGATTATTTATAGTAACATACTAAATTATGTTTTATCTCGAGGACACTATAGGTAAATGTACATAATGTTCTCAGTGGAAATATGATTTATCCCTTTGATATTCAATTAATAGATAAATGGATATAACAGTATATCAAATTACTTACGAGATCATATCTAGTGTGTCCATTATTATATTAATGATACTACATATGTAAATCTTTACAAATTATTGTACACATGTGCTATTCCTTCGTTAACTAGTTAAATATGAATAATTACTACTTTATATGAAAATCATTAAATGATCACAATATATTTATAAATATGTATATCAATTGTTTGTTAAATAAAACAATGTATTTGTACATAATAATATGGTATGAAATATTATTACACTGTGATAGCCGGTAGCTATCAGCTAGCATCAGACCCAGCTGAGTGACCATGTACAGCCATGTGTCTGTGTTTAAAATACAGTGGGTGAGGCTATTTTTATTGCTGCCAAGCTGTAAGTCCCTCCTCCGACAATTACACGCTTGAATCCGGTAGGGGCCCACTTCTAGCGTCTCTGTAGGTACTAAGAAAGCTCAAATCGTTGGCGAAAGACTACTTCCATGGAGGTAAAAACCGTTTCAATGACCCATTGATTGTTGTCCGAATGCCTTGACAAATAGTCTATCAAGATACCGTACCTGGTATGAGGAAAAACGCAGAAACCACAACAAGGTGAATCGCCGATAAGTTGATTTTCTGCCACATATTGTTACTGCTATTCTCCTGATAATCGTGCTGTATATTGATAAACGTCTGCAGTGTCTCGGGTCTATAACAACACGTAGGTAAAAGCCTTTTGACTGTGTGTAACATATACATAAAATCGCCGTTTGTTTGGAATACCTCGTCCCTATCCAGGCGACAACGTATCTTGATTTAAAGGGCGCATGCTGATATTAACACCTGCCACAATGCACGATTTAACACCGTTTTGATTTTTAGCTCTCTGGACGGAGTCCAGGAGAGCTTACGCAGTCATTCTCATGTTTTTGCCGGAAGTAGAATTATTAAAAGTTTGTGGACAGAGGATATCAGAAACCGTGGGTCTGTCAGAATGGATTTCAAGACACATGATTGGGGTCGATACGAACTAGATTTGACAAGAAATTTGAGTTGTTAAATGTTTTCATTTTCGAGTAATCGTCAATTAACGGTGTCATTTTTGACATACTCGGTGTCACAGGGACATGCCGAACGTTATTCTGAGGAGTTATGAGGCAAAGTTCCTATATCAACCCACTGTGATGTGTATATAGTAATGTGCTGCAACACACGTATCCCTATGCCGCTGCAAAAAATTGCTGCTATGCGTGTTACTTTATACACATTATGTCGTCTGCTACAATGTACAGAGTGTCTCGCGAGGTATACGTATACGTCCCTGGCAAACACTGATATGAAACATTGCTATGTGACCGGATTTTGACAATATTTCGTCATGTTATGAAGAAATGTCCATAGTTTCTTCTCATAATATTTATTTATTTTTCCGTTGAGTATTTATGGAGCAATACAGAATTGTCTACACTGATAATTTCCGTGTGACGCCATTTCTCTATATGACGTTACTAAAGTAACGTCAAAATGGCGTTCAAAAAATTAGGTATTGTAAAAAAAAATATGATTTCTCTAGTTATTTACATCGGAGAACAGTGAAAATATTATAAGATGAAACAGGAAACAATTCTCTATAATAGTACGAAATTTCATTTAAAACGATCAATACACAAAGTCAGGAAAATTCATTGAAAAAGTTGAAAATACAAAGAATATATAGCACAATTAAAAAAAAAAATTGAAAGATTAAAATTGGCACGTTACTGTATATACAAACAAGCTGGATTTCAAATCAACGTCCAGAGAGCTACGAGGCCCTTGGCCTCTTGTTTTAGTTCTCTTGGGCTATTTGAAGTCATCAGTCGGAAAGTTTGCTGATTTGCTTGCACCTTATAAAGAGATGTTTAGCCTAACTGTTCATTCATGGTTGTATGTTTTGGTACCAGATAATAGGTATTGTTTTTAATCTTAGAAAATTCAAGTTTTAATGTCTTATTTTAGTGACAACGGTGAAGCATATGTATACCAGTGTATGTACATGTACCACACCGCAGCTAACAACACGTAAGCTATACCTCCTACTAAGCGATACCGTTGGGTTAAACGTTGTACACATATCTACACGGCCTTACCATGTCTCCCTTATCAACCACAAATAGGAGGGTACGCAGTACGCCAGGTCAAATAGGGGTCGTTTTGACTGTTGTTACTTGCCATCTGATAAGGTATGTGACTAAAATGTCTTTCCTATAAAAGCAGTAAACATGAACGTATTTTGAATAATTTTAATTCCCTCAAATGGAAACATACAGATACTCAAAATATCCACTAAACCTATAGTTTATAACGTACAAATAGTGACAACATTTGGACGACGGCGGCTATAGAAATAAAAATAATCATAACCGGTACGAGGTTTTAGTATTCTTGTTTGTCCTCGGAAAGTCCATCGTAAGAATATAGCATGAACATATTTAACAAGAAGTAATTTTAGATTGTAAAACTATAACACTGTGATGCATCATATATATAATAACCTTTTTATTAGCAATGGTTCAAAACAGATCATTCGTTGGTGATTATTGATTTTCTTCAGTTATCTGTTTTTTACTGATAAAAAATGTTATCGGTTAATTGGTTACTGATTGATTGATGGTCGGTTGATAACTGATTTACGGTTGCCGACTGACCGGAAATTTGAAATTTTAACTGAGAAAGTCGTAATTGGTTCTGACAAACAAATTATAATTACCTAATGCAAGAAAATCGACACCAATGGATTAGATAAAAAAAAATAGACATTTCTAATATAGCCGACAGTTATGCATTCACCTATACGGACACCTACAGAGATAGGGGCCATCCCAGAATATTTTGTTATGCGGCTATACAGATGAATCATGTAAGATCCCGGTTTAAAATCACGTGTTTTACTGCTACAAAAGTATTTAGAACATATGTGTATAACACACAGGGACATGACACAAATTTCGAGTACATGGCCTATAAATACTCTCCAAAACACACATGTATTTATTAACTAGTGTGCAGTAATGATTTATGATTTAATGAATTATTTTGTGTACAGAATAGGATATCTCAACCTGCGGTATTATGAACCTATATTTTACAGCATTAAAATTTCATGCATTCTCTTATTGCTTATAAAACGCATCTCGATCTGGTTTGATTACAGCTTCATTAGCTGATTTGAGTTTTCCATTACCACGAATCGAATAATGTAACATCTCTTGTATATAGTGTACTATTTCTGGCCTATTGTATAATATCAATAGTTTACGAAATAATAACCTTGGGAGGTTTTGGATAGGTGGAATGTGTCCTGATCGAATATTATGATTAAGATCTTTCCTAATCTGTGACTATCACAAATATACAAAGACATAAACGATCAGTGAATTATGAGGTACATTAGTTTTGTTCTTCAGTGTTTTATCATACACCTAATATCTACCTGTTGGTCATGCTGTTTATTGATATTTGTATTAGAAAATACTAGTTACATGTATGCGTTAGTTTGTGAGATAATTTGAAACACCTTAGGATGCATTTACACTGAACCAATCCGCCTTCGGCTGTGTTGCCAGAGGACTGCATGTTAAGTATTGTATTGCACGTAGGTAATAAATCAAAAATGAGAATATTTTAGAAAAGGTCGCCTGTTAAATGATGTAACAAATATAATGGCAATATCGATATACTGGAATGTCAAAATTATTATTAGCAAATAGAAAATATGAAAGTATTGATTTACAGAGCCCTAGTTAAAGGTGTTCTGAAAATCGTTGTAGGTAAGTTAAGAAATATATTAGGTAGCAAGTCTACCAATTTGGTTCTCAAACCAACTTTTCAAATCCAGAAGGAAGATCAAACATGGTTTCCAATATCTAGTTGGATTTAATTGCTAGAAACATTGACATTATTATGTATCAACAAGAAAACCTTTGATTTTAAACAGGTTTACACTGAAATAAAGCATTTTCCCATATCTGCCATAACTGTGTAGTAATATTTACAGCGGCAAATAGTATTTCCTAACAAAGTCATCGTGTACGCTTTTTGTAGAGACACAGCTTGCCAAACACATCTCCCTGCTTAATATAATGAAACGGTTGTTTTGTTCAAAATATGTGATCAACGGAAACTGTACAGATAAATCAAACTTAGACGACCCTTGATTCCCACCTACCATTTTGTTAGAATGATCCCCACCTCTTTTTTCTTTGCTATTGTTTACTAGGTGTACATTACTAGTGTACACTATATTATAATACCTACTCTGAAAATGTATGTTATGAACGGTAAATTCACAGAAATATGTTACATACATGTTTATTGGACTATGGAGAAA
Source organism: Pecten maximus (assembly GCF_902652985.1). NCBI lineage: Eukaryota > Metazoa > Mollusca > Bivalvia > Pectinida > Pectinidae > Pecten > Pecten maximus. The sequence continues at coordinate 25,148,521 of NC_047027.1, forward strand.
AGCAAAGCTCCATTTTTATCGGATACGGCCTATATTTAATTTACATTTTAACTTGATATAGTAACATGTGTATATAGGACTCGATACGATTCATTAAGTATTTTTTTGTCATTCTATAATATTGATTGTCCAAACTGTCGAAACTGCAAAGATGCTTAATTCAATCGCACACTCGCGCGATACAATCGTACATCGCACAATTTTTCACACAATTCTGAAGGAAGTGCTGAGATATTTTGGTGCGTAGTTCGATCTTATAACATTATCAACTCCCAACGTTACCAATTAATGTCATCGAATTATCAAATAATAAAACAAGAATGATGTATCAATACAATGTTTATTAGTGTACTTTTTGAACATAGGAATATATAAGAAAAATAAAAACCTTGATCAAATATATATACACATTCAATATAATTTAGCATACCTCATGTTTATAAGAGACCAACCAACCAATTGTTTTCCCATAGACTTTAGTGTTAACGTTTTGGAGTATTTCATTCAAATTCTTGAATTCAGTATGACAATTATGGTTTATAACAAAAGTTTAGGGTCTGATATACCACCTAATCAAAAAAAGGTTGGGTCATTCAGCTCAAATTTTCTCCGGGGTAGTCATTTTGAAAATGGGTGAATTTCGCAGTAAAAATTCTCGAAAATCTTAAATGTTTACCTGCTAATTGTTATTACCTGAACTTTTGGGGGAAATATCAATCGGACTTACAAAATTAATATCAACATTTCTTATTGATCGTTATCTATCAGGCTACATATCTATTTCCTCGCTTCATAACATACTGGCCAATCAGTGGCTGCCAGACATGTTATCCTTGGCTCAACTTTCTATACACAGGGGCTGTTTCAAAAATCTATTTTCTCAATTGGTTGGGTGTTCCCTATAACAGTGAGGTATCGGCCTGTGATTAGCCGAATCGCATCATGTGACCCGAAATAAAACACCATAATATTATTTCATTGAGCCATGTGAGCCAGTGGAATGAAACATCATATCTCACTGGAGCAATATGTCGACACTACTATTTCTGTTGCATAGAGTTGTCTTCCTTCAAGTTGTTTACAAATGGTAGACGAACAGACTTTATAATAACAATATGTCAAATCCTCAGTTCAATATTGAGTATCAATAAACAATTTATGGCCTTGGATACAGGGTAATACGAAGGTTTGCTTACTCTCAGCTCTGAAATTTCCCTCGGGCAAGCCTCCATTCAAAATGATCTGTGGGTTAACAAACCTTCATATTACCCTGCATCCAAGAATATAAATGCATAATTTGGGTATGGGAAATTATTCAGAATATGTTATATGTATCCACATTCCACTTTTCAACTGATACTATTTTTCTATTTCAACACAAAAAAAAGAGATAATACGCAGAATTTAAAACACTCTGTGAAAACCAAACTGCATTGCTAGTGAAACTTGATTTCGTTTTAGTAGCAGACCGAAAACGCTGCAATGCTACTTTTATAATGTCTAAAAAGGATAAAAAAAATCACTTAATAACAGGGTTTATTTTAGAAATGTGTCACTGTAGTATGTAATATTGTTTATCAATAACCTTTTATCCCAATACAAGATTGGAAATAATAAGTTTACATCACTTAAAGATAGTTATTTTAATGAGGCAAGCAATATTACAAATTTAATATTTAATTTAATTATTATTCTAATAAAATGTTTATTCATCCAACATTATACATTATATACACATTATTGGCACAATCATTTGGTTTGAAGCACCACAAATTTCATAAGTTGAAAACACCTTCAATTTGATAACAATTCTTATTTTGTTTTAAACAAGTTCTGTAATTTTGCATATTCCATGGCGACAAGTAAGATTGCATACAATTATTACATATGAATATGCATGTGTAAAGTTGAATATTCAGAATACATACATTCAATAATTCAACAATGTAACAAACAGTCTATTGAGCTTTATTGGAATATTCGTATAAATGTATGTTATCCTGAATTATTGGTTAAGCTTTCTCTTATTCTTCTGGTACATAATTCCAGAATTGCACTAGATAAACTGTAGCACTTTAAAGATATGGTGGTTATTTCTGTTTAAAGGGAGAAAAAAACATTATATTAAATAAGATACATATATGATGTCTATAGTTTGCAAAGCTCTCCTGTATTTAAGGCCATTTTCAACATTTATTTAATTATACCAAATTGCTGCTCCTTTTTTTCCTCCTCAAGCAATTTTACTCCTGCTTTTTTTCTAATATAATTTTTTTCGAACTTAAAGGGTAAAATATATGTTTGATACGATAATTATTTAATCGGCAGTGGTTTTGAAAGGACTGTCATTAGCATATACATGTCTGGTAGAGCTACACTTTTTTCACGTTGACATTTCCGATGCAACTTTGAGCCCTATGTGACCAGGTGCATCAATTTAATTTATTCCTACTCAGTTTCGTCCAAATAAAATAAAGACGTTGTTATTTTTAACTTAACTGTGAATATTATTTATACTTAAATGAATAATTTTCTCGCAATTTTTTTTCTATAAGGCAGTGATTTCTTATAAGAAAACCTGTGTTTAAAATTGCTTTTAACCCCCCCCCCCCCACACACACACACACACACACACACTTTTTTATATGCCTATCTTCTTGAGGTGAACCTTCTTCATCCAAAGTAAGTGCTGAGTCGTCAGCTTGTCATTATGCACTAAATATACATAACAACACAGATAAAAGTAACCACGTCCTGTATGCATTAACGATACATACAATAGTATGATTGTTGTGATGAATCTTCACTTAGCGGGATATTTTTTTATGCAAATGAGCATTACATTGACACTACACACAGGCTACTGGCAATGTTTATTCTATCATCACTGAGACTTATTCAAGCACGGTCGTCAGCAGGTTGAAGATGTTACTTTTCAATCTGTACACGATTCACATACTATGTAACATGTGGTAAATCGCCTCTAAATGTTTTCACTTCAGTGTCGTTGTTTCCTCTTTCCACCAATGGCTGTATTGACATATGTTTCTTTTTCACCTGAATAGAATAGATAGCACATCCCATTCTTGCTGCACTTAACATATATCCAATATAATATAACAAATTAAGATACTTATATTCTGAATAACAGGAATATCACGGGAAATTATGATTCACTTCTTTGAATGTCAGATCGACAAAAACACCTCTTGTGTGTATCCTACTTAACGAACATGAAATCAAAACACAAGAAAATGTCATTAAAAGGTTACTTCACTTATGATACAATTTCCCTTTAACTTGTATTCCTTTAATAAGTAAGCTTTTAAATCATTTCGAAAAACAAAACAAAGAAAAACAAATATTAAGACAAGGCCCAATATGGACGACGACTTACCAGCTGTTTGACTGTGAAGTTCATCATAGACGTTTGAAGCGGTGCGTCCCTGCAACGACTCGTACTGTCTGTCACTGTAATACAAATAGATAGTGCAACATAATACAGTAACTGCACGAAGGGTCCGGGAAAAAATTAAAGCGAAAAACATCATCGTTCTTTTTACTTTAAAACAAGGCAAATGTGAATGTTTACTTACCCGCCATTTCCTTCACTGACTGGATCGTTCTGGTAAACTAAAAGCACAAAAACAATGTGTAAAACATAAATTGGCATAAATAAACATGAACGGAACAATGATAATTTATATATGCAGATGCTCTTGTCATATGTTGAAAAATAAAAAGGAAATAAGTGAAATACACCCATCGGTCTAACAGTTCTTACACACATAACACAAGGAGGTTACTATAGAAATGTAATGACAATAATCAATGAAATATTACTATATTTTATTAAATTGATAATACATTTTGTTAGATATGCATGTCCATGTGAACAGGACAATATACAAAAGTAAAGAAAAATATGGGGTCATGATTTTGAATATGGATGTCATATTATTTTGAAATTGACAAATATTTACTTAATACTGCATTTGCTGAAATGAAAAGCGTACAGGCAATGCAAACAGAAAATTGTCTCACCATGATGATGTCCTCCAAGTTCAGAGTAGACGGACGCCTTGGCAACGTCATTTGTATCGAGTTGGTCATATAAAGATCTGGATCAGATGTGAATGACATTTAATCAAATGTTTTAGCCATATATTTTAACAAACTTCTATCAAGTGACCTACAGGGCCTGTATCACTTACCGAAATAGTTCAGTGATTATAAAAAGAGCATTACTATTTATTGTTATATACAAATAATGTTTTCCTGTTTGTGATTTATCCCTAAGTTTCATACAATGCATTCAGCATTTTCTTTCACTAAAATATTTCCCGGCAAGTTTTGTAGTCACATCGTTAAACAGAATACATTTCAATCAAGAGACCCACAGAGCCTATATCGCTTACTTTGATATTGCAACTATTCTGAAAAACAAAAACAAACTAAAAAGTCCATGTATAGTTATACCACAAATACTTTTCCAGTTTAGAATCTGTCACAATAAGTCATATATTACAGTTACTATTTCCTTTTAACTAACATTTTAATTTCTTAGATTCTGAATTAATTGAAATATAAAATTGAAATGTACATTGATTTGCCTCTTTTTTTTCTAACTTCATGTTTTCTATGCTAATGTTGTCTGTAAACTGTTCGGGTGAAATTGATAAACGTGTTTATTTATTAAGGCTTACCTTTCATTGTCTCTATGGGGTGTTCCGTCTGTAAATAAGACGGGACATATTTCGTTTAACACAAACGCTCAAAATATATTAGAACGAGAATCCAATTTTCCTTTAAACACAGGCTCTTTCATGTACCTTGGAAACTAATGAGACGGTTATTACATGTATATTGGTATCATCAGTGCTATTTTTGTACTTTTCATTTTTTCATATCGCAGTTTCTTATGTAGGGCATTAAGTATATCTATCATTATATAACATAAACTTGCAATGAATTATTTATTATTATTCTTTTTTACTATGTGCAATAATCGAAATAATGAAAACATCGCATATGATTAATTCAAACTGAAGTTAGACATGAACTGTAAATTCATGATAGGATTTCACATTTTTTGTTCGTAAATTCGACATAAAGACATTCTATAACCACATTCAATAGCTCTCCTAATGAAACAGTGGAATAGTATTCGTTATTTTTCAAAGCAATACCATACCATTAGTAGATATTATATTTCCATTTCCTTGAGTAATAGTGTATTATATATATGTTCTGTTCTTTTTGATCTGGTGAGTTGTTGTTGCTACAGTTTTCGTATTGCTGACTGTTTTATCGTTATTTCTTAGGAATACTCGAAACTGGACATATTCAATATAGGTTTCAATTTAGTTTGCTATCCGTACTTTAACACATATCTTTAATCGTTTGTTACTCGTTCTTAATATCGAAAATGGTATTATAATTGTTCAAAGACATAGAACTAACATCGGACCAAAAGTCTCGGTAAGTTTCAATTGTATGTCTTGAGAAATAGCAATTACGCAATGATCGGTATACAAAAAATAAATTAATAAATTAGTTAATTAATTAAAAAATTCAAGATGAATTTTTTTCGGGTTTGAAATGGAGCATATACAGCTGGAAACAAGTAAACCAAAGAAAAACATATATATGTAGCTTCTGATAAATGAAGGTAAAAACAAAACAAAAACGGAAAAGATGAAATGATGCTTGGCTATGGTTAATCCTTAATCATATATGACATGTGTTACATTAATCCTTGAGGAACATGTCCCGTCTTGTTTGTACAAGTATGTTTTTCCTTCTAAAAATGGCACGGGTACCATTTCGTGATAACTTAGGAATAGAAAAAATATATTAAATACAGTACCTTGTGTTGTACAGTTGACGTCACGTTCAAAAGTTGAGTTTCCAAATTTGTTTACAGCAAACACCACGAAGAAATACTGTGTACCTGCAGTAAGACCAGATATAGAAATGATGGCTGTTCGGTGTTGTCCTGGATCGGGGGTATCAAGTTGTCTGTCTATAACAAATATGCCTTGTGTTCGGATTCTTTTTCCGACCACAAATGTTTGGGTAGATCCTCCATCGAAAGCCGATTTCCAACTCAGAATAGCTTGGTCTGCGGAAGGACAAATAGCTATGCCTTCGTAAGGAGGGTTAGGTTTTCCTGGAAAAAAAACAACAAAAAAACAATAATGTCGCCAGAGACCTCGTGGGGTAGGAGACGCCCTACAATGAAAGACGGTATGTCTTACCCGGACTGTTCGAACATATTAATGACAAACTCAAAGTTCCCAACCAACATAACTTATCAAGATTTACGGAATAGAAAATTGATCGTAATGAAAATGCATTTACTCTTATCATTAGGTTCAATTCAGTTTCCATGTTTGCTTGTGATACCTTTATACAGATATTATCAAGTAGGGCCAAATAACATGCATACATAATACGTGTAATGGACATATGTACATGTACAGGGTTATAACATATATCTAAATATGATGAAATAATCCCTTAGCTGACAGACGACATGATGACTGTTGATATCGTCTTTCTGCTTAAGAGAGGAAGACTTGTTTTTTTATCATATTGATGTTTTTTTATCATTTCTAGTTATATGACTCATTTTGCTTTCTTAATTGGGTAAGAATTTTCCAAAGAATCATGGCATGATCATGTTAACTAGGATCCGTGTACACCTATTCTAACGTCACATGCACGATTCGGTAACCTTGGCAACAGGTAAGTACAACAACATATATTTGAGTCTTCACAAAAGAAAACTGCCGATAACCGTGCCGTAACTAAAATAGAAAAAATGGTAGACAATGCCACTGGAAATCTAGGTGTTGTAGCCCACAGTAACGGTAAATCAATAAGCTTCAAAATAATGCGAATATATACATAATTTTACAATACATGTATATTCCAGCTGAAAAATTATTTATCAGACGTTAAATTTCGAAATGAAAAGTAATATATAGCTTGGTCAATTATGTACGTTGAATTGAATAAGAATTCGTCTCGCAAAAAATGGAATTTGCAAAGGATGATGCAATACAGATTATATTTAAGATTGCAGCATGTGCTTGCAGTGTGGGCACTCTTGGCTTTATTTGTTTTTCCCTATATGGTGTAAAAATTCGATCCACGATACTATTACGTTTAAACTAAGTTACATGCGTGTAATAACCGTATATATATCATCGTTAATGAGACAAACCTCTTCAAATAATATCGTAAGTTCGACGATTTTTTTCAAATAGTCTAATTGTTTTCCGGACAATATGCGGCTGTGATATTGACAGGGTAGGCTAAATATGAATGTTTTATGGTAGTCGTTAATAGCATACGCCATGTCAGTTTGGATAAATATATTTCTATGTCGATTGACGTGTTTTCTATCAATGTCGTTTTCACAGTACACAGCACCTGCCATATAATTTTTAACGTTTTATACGCAGGCTTGTGGTTTGTGTTATCTATAAGTATGCTGTTGGTTTATACCCTTATGTTAGGTACAATGTACCTTTTCATGAAATGTCTATCAAAAAACTATCTAAAATTGATTATCTTGACTTATGCAATGCATCATATAAACCTTACCCTGTGCTTCCACTGAAAAGTTAATCCTTCCACTTCCCTGACTGTTTGTGGCTGTGACAATATATGTTCCGTATATGTCTTCGTGCATGTGTTTACGAATCCCCATCGACAATGCTGACAGGTTCATCCTATCAAATGCATTCCGTATGATGAAATTGTCTGTTCCGTTTTTAAGTTCAGTTGTGGTTTTATTAGCGACGTCTTGAAATGTCCACATGAAACTTGGTTCTGGATTAGCTAGGAACATTGCAGTAAGAGTCAGGTCATCTGAGGTAGTTAAACCAAACCTATGATTACCATTTACTCTGGGATCTTCACGTGGCTTACCTAAAATAGCAATTGATGAAATATGAGTTATATAGATAATATTGCTAGAATTTAATACAATAAATCAGTGTTATTTGTGGCGTGATGGCTATGTAAATATCAATATCCTTTTGAATATATTCATCATAATCAAAATGCAATCCACATCCACTTTAGTACGATATGTTCTCATGTGCAGAAATCTCGTTAATGCTCCGTATATCTTGATGAACCAATAAACCAATTGCATGTTTTATCGTGACGCCCTTCCATTAACGGGGCATTGTAGAATTGATTGGAAATTAAATCTCTAGTTAATTTCAATGATGTACGGTAATTTCATATAACAACTCTTAAATGAATAAATTGATGATGCATATCAATCAGCTATGTGTTTCTGCTTCATTAGGTTTATATATGATATATACACAAAACATCTTTGTCGTGTTTATGTGCGTGTGTGTACTTTTGTATGTGTGTTTGTTCTTAATTTCAATCACTCTTGTTAAATAAGCTTAATATATAGAGGATATTGAACGGTTTCCCGTTTAATATAACATGTATTTCACGAGTATGACAGAATATCGATATTTTCACGAGTGCGAAATATTCTGTCATACAAGTGAAACATATGTTTTATTCAACTGGAAACCATTCAGTTTTCTTTTTTATTGCAAATGTATGAACTTTAAAACAAAATTAAAAACATGGAAATATTAATAGAGTCAAATAAATACGGGAATAAGTAATGATGTCATCTCTTTATGACGTTCTTCCACGTCAACTTGGCGCCGCTATTTCGAAAGGACTGATCAACGCAAGTTAGCAAAATAACGAATTGATCTATTTCCGCTTCGATTAGAAATTGGCAAGTTTCAACGAGGTGAATACAAAGGTCCGCTCGGATTTATCAAAAACGGAAAACATATATTTTTACTGCGAAGCTTATATTTTCACTGCAAAATATTATATTTTCACTGCTCATCGCTGCAGTGACAATACAAGTTTTAGTAGTTTGGTAAATTTCTATATTTCACTGGTAAAACTGCAATAAAGAGAAGATCTAAATGCATGGATTGTAGGGTCTTATTATAGGATAAAACCTTAGTATACCCGGAGAAAACACACACTGTCGGACTGTTGCTCACCCCTGCTGCTTCCACGAACAGATCTATTTCAGACAATGATTCAATTGGAGCATCTATTAGCATTGTTGGAAGCTTATAGTAGTGCATGTTGTGTTATGAAAAGAAAAGAAAACAATTTCAGGTTGAAAGCAGGGTTTAACTTACACAGAACGTTGACCGGTATATCCCTGGTGACCGCTGTATCAGATACACTGTTTCTGACAAAACAGGTGTAGAGTCCGGTGTCCAGACAGTCAGCGTTAGTCAGGGTGTAGGTACTCTCCAGGACGTCTGGGGTGGTCAGTAGAACTGTGTTGTTGGCTTTGTAGAACCACTGTATTGTGGACGGGGGGAAACTCTCCACAGAACACACCAGAGATATGCTGCTACCTTCTGTCAGATTTCCGTCTCCCGTGTTAAAGTTAAGAAGCAATATGTTTGGAGGAACTTGAAAAAATGATACACAAATATCACTATCTTTTGATATAAAATTATATGTATACGGACATCGTGTGTATCATACCAATTTCGAACCAAATTAATGTAATCAAAATTATTGACTTGAGTGACGGTATATTAGCAAACTAATACACATACTTACACTGTACAGTAACACTGATTATTATAATCGACTCCCCGACAACATTCCCAGTTACTTACACTGTACAGTAACACTGGTAATTATAGTCGACTCCCCGACAACATTCCTAGTTACTTACACTGTACAGTAACACTGGTTATTATAGTCGACTCCCCGACAACATCCCCAGTTACTTAAACTGTACAGTAACATTGGATACTATAGTCGACTCCCCAACAACATTTTAAGTTACATACACTGTACAGTAACACTGGTTATTATAGTGGAATCCTCGACAACATTTCAAGATACTTACACTGTACAGTAACACTAACTATTACCATCGACTCCCCGACAACATTACCAGTTACTTACACTGTATAATAACACTAGTTAGTATAGTAACTTACACTGTACAGTAACATTGGATACTATAGTCGACTCCCAGACAACATTTCAGGTTACTTACACTGTATAGTAACACCTGTTATTATAGTGGAATCCCCGACAACACTGTACACTGTACAGTAACACTGGTTATTATAGTCGACTCCCCGACAACATTCCCAGTTACTTACACTGTACAGTAACACTGGCTATTATAGTCGACTCCCCGACAACATTCCTAGTTACTTACACTGTACAGTAACACTGGTTGTAATAGTCGTATCCCCGACAACATTCCTAGTTATTTACACTGTACAGTAACACTGGTTATTATAGTCGACTCCCCGACAACATTCCTAGTTACTTACACTGTACAGTAACACTGGTTATTATAGTCGACTCCTTGACAACATTCCCAGTTACTTACACTATACAGTAACACTGGTTAGTATAGTCGACTCCCCGACAACATTCCTAGTTACTTACACTGTACAGTAACACTGGTTATAATAGTCGACTCCCCGACAACATTCCCAGTTACTTACACTGTACAGTAACACTGGTTAGTATAGTCGACTCCCCGACAACATTCCCAGTTACTTACACTATACAGTAACACTTGTTATTACAGTCGACTCCTTGACAAAATTCCTAGTTAATTACACTGTACAGTAACACTGGTTATTATAGTCGACTGCCCGACAACATTCCCAGTTACTTACACTGTACAGTAACACTGATTATTATAGTGGAATCCCCGACAACACTGTACACTGTACAGTAACACTGGTTATAATAGTCGACTCCCCGACAACATTCCTAGTTACTTACACTGTACAGTAGCACTGGTTATCATAGTCGACTCCCCGACAACATTCCTAGTTATTTACACTGTACAGTAACACTTGTTATTATAGTCGACTCCCCGACAACATTCTTAGTTACTTACACTGTACATTGACACTTGTTATTATTGCAGACTCCTCGACAACATTCCTAGTTACTTACACTGTATAGTAACACTAGTTATTATAGTCGACTCCCCGACAATATTCCCAGTTAATTACACTGTACAGTAACACTGGTTATCATAGTGGAATCCAAGACAACATTTCAAGTTACGTACACTGTACAGTAACACTGACTATTACAGTCGATTCCCCGACAACATTCCCAGTTACTTACACTGTACAGTAACACTGGTTATTATAGTCGACTCCCCGACAACATTCCCAGGTTACTTACACTGTACAGTAACACTGGTTATTATAGTCGACTCCCCGACAACATTTCAGGTTACTGACACTGTATAGTAACACCTGTTATTATAGTGGAATCCCCGACAACACTGTACACTGTACAGTAACACTGGTGATTATAGTCGACTCCCCGACAACATTCCCAGTTACTTACACTGTACAGTAACACTGGCTATTATAGTCGACTCCACGACAACATTCCTAGTTACTTACACTGTACAGTAACACTGGTAATCATAGTCGACTCCCCGACAACATTCCTAGTCATTTACACTGTACAGTAACACTGGTTATTACAGTCGACTCCCCGACAACATTCCTAGTTAATTACACTGTACAGTAACACTGACTATTACAGTCGACTCCCCGACAACATTCCCAGTTACTTACACTGTACAGTAACATTGGTTACTAAAGTCGACCCCCAACAACATTCCCAGTTACGTACACTGTACAGTAACACTGGTTATTATAGCCGATTCCCCGACAACATTCCTAGTTACTTACACTGTACAGTAACACTGGTTATTATAGTCGACTCCCCGACAACATTCCTAGTTATTTACAATGTACAGTAACACTTGTTATTATAGTCCACTCCCCGACAACAGTCCTAGTTACTTACACTGTACATTGACACTTGTTATTATAGCCGACTCCTCGACAACATTCCTAGTTACTTACACTGTACAGTAACACTGGTTATTATAGTCGCCTCCCGACAACATTCCCAGTTAATTACACTGTACAGTAACACTGGTTATTATAGTGGAATCCCCGACAACATTTCAAGTTACTTACACTGTACAGTAACACTGACTATTACAGTCGACTCCCCGACAACATTCCCAGTTACGTACACTGTACAGTAACACTGGTTATTATAGTCGACTCCCCGACAACATTCCTAGTTACTTACACTGTACAGTAACACTGGTTATTATAGTCAACTCCCCGACAACATTCCTAGGTACTTACACTGTACAGTAACACTGGTTACTATAAGTTACTTACACTTACAGTAACACTGTTATAATAGTTACTTACACTGTACAGTAACACTGGTTATTATAGTCGACTCCCCGACAAACATTCCTAGTTACTTATACTGTATAGTACACCTGGTTATTATAGTCAAATCCCGACAACATTCCTAGGTACTTACACGGACAGTAACACTGGTTATTACGAGTTACTTACACGTACAGTAACAACTGGTTATTCATAGTCGACTCCCCGACAACATTCCCAGTTACTTACACTGTACAGTAACACTGGTTTATTATAGTCGACTCCCCGACAACATTCCTAGTTACTTACACTGTACATTGACACTTGTTATTATTCCAGACTCCTCGACAACATTCCTAGTTACTTACACTGTATAGTAACACTAGTTATTATAGTCGACTCCCCGACAACATTCCCAGTTAATTACACTGTACAGTAACACTGGTTATCATAGTGGAATCCCCGACAACATTTCAAGTTACGTACACTGTACAGTAACACTGACTATTACAGTCGACTCCCGACAACATTCCCAGTTACTTACACTGTACAGCAATGGTAATTATTATAGTCGACTCCCCGACAACATTCCCAGTTACTTACACTGTACAGTAACACTGGTTATTATAGTCGACTCCCCGACAACATTTCAGGTTACTGACACTGTATAGTAACACCTGTTATTATAGTGGAATCCCCGACAACACTGTACACTGTACAGTAACACTGGTGATTATAGTCGACTCCCCGACAACATTCCCAGTTACTTACACTGAACAGTAACACTGGTTATTATAGTCGACTCCCCTACAACATTCCCAGTTACTTAGACTGTAGAGTAACACTGGTTATTATAGTCGACTCCCCGACAACATTTCAGGTTACTGACACTGTATAGTAACACCTGTTATTATAGTCGACTCCCCGACAACATTCCCAGTTACTTACACTGTACAGTAACACTGGCTATTATAGTCGACTCCCCGACAACATTCCTAGTTACTTACACTGTACAGTAACACTGGTTATAATAGTTACTTACACTGTACAGTAACACTGGTTATTATAGTCGACTCCCCGACAACATTCCTAGTTACTTACACTGTACAGTAACACTGGTTATTATAGTCAACTCCCCGACAACATTCCTAGGTACTTACACTGTACAGTAACACTGGTTATTATAGTTACTTACACTGTACAGTAACACTGGTTATTATAGTCGACTCCCCGACAACATTCCCAGTTACTTACACTGTACAGTAACACTGGTTATTATAGCCGACTCCCGGACAACATTCCTAGTTACTTACACTGTACAGTAACACTGATTATTATAGTCGACTCCCCGATAACTTTCCCAGTTACTTACACTGTACAGTAACACTTGTTATTATAGTCGACTCCTTGACAACATCCTAAGTTACTTACACTGTACAGTAACACAAGTTATTATAGTCGTCTCCCCGACAACATTCCCAGTTACTTACACTGTACAGTAACACTGGCTATTATAGTCGACTCCCCAACAACATTCCTAGTTATTTACACTGTACAGTAACACTGGTTATAATAGTCGACTCCCCGACAACATTCCCAGTTACTTACACTGTACAGTAACACTGGTTATTATAGTCGACTCCCCGACAACATTCCCAGTTACTTACACTGTACAGTAACACTGGCTATTATAGTCGACTCCCCAACAACATTCCTAGTTACTTAACACTGTACAGTAACACTGGTTATTATAGTCGACTCCCCAACAACATTCCTAGTTACTTACACTGTACAGTAACACTGGCTATTATAGTCGACTCCCCAACAACATTCCTAGTTACTTACACTGTACAGTAACACTGGTTATAATAGTCGACTCCCCGACAACATTCCTAGGTACTTACACTGTACAGTAACACTGGTTATTATAGTCGACTCCCCGACAACATTCCCAGTTACTTACACTGTACAGTAACACTGGCTATTATAGTCGACTCCCCAACAACATTCCTAGTTACTTAACACTGTACAGTAACACTGGTTATTATAGTCGACTCCCCAACAACATTCCTAGTTACTTACACTGTACAGTAACACTGGCTATTATAGTCGACTCCCCAACAACATTCCTAGTTACTTACACTGTACAGTAACACTGGTTATAATAGTCGACTCCCCGACAACATTCCTAGGTACTTACACTGTACAGTAACACTGGTTAGTATAGTCGACTCCCCGACAACATTCCTAGTTACTTACACTGTACAGTAACACTGGTTATTATAGTCGACTCCCCAACAACATTCCTAGTTACTTACACTGTACAGTAACACTGGCTATTATAGTCGACTCCCCAACAACATTCCTAGTTACTTACACTGTACAGTAACACTGGTTATAATAGTCGACTCCCCGACAACATTCCTAGTTATTTACACTGTACAGTAACACTGGTTATTATAGTTGACTCCCCGACAACATTCCCAGTTACTTACACTGTACAGTAACACTTGTTATTATAACCGATTCCCCGACAACATTCCTAGTTACTTACACTGTACAGTAACACTGGTTTTCATAGTCGACTCCCCGACAACATTCCTAGTTATTTACACTGTACATTGACACTTGTTGTTATAGCCGACTCCTCGACAACATTCCTAGTTACTTACACTGTACAGTAACACTGGTTATTATAGTCGACTCCCCGACAACATTCCCTGTTAATTACACTGTACGGTAACACTGGTTATTATAGTGGAATCCCTGACAACATTTCAAGTTACGTACACTGTACAGTAACACTGACTATTATAATCGACTCCCCGACAACATTCCCAGTTACTTACACTGTACAGTAACATTGGTTACTAAAGTCGACCCCCCAACAACATTCCCAGTTACGTACACTGTACAGTAACACTGGTTATTATAGTCGACTCCCCGACAACATTCCTAGTTACTTACACTGTACAGTAACACTGGTTATTAGAGTCAACTCCCCGACAGCATTCCTAGGTACTTACACTGTACAGTAACACTGGTTACTATAGTCGACTCCTTGACAACATTTCTAGGTACTTACACTGTACAGTAACACTGGTTATTATAGTCGACTCCTTGACAACATTCTAAGTTACTTACACTGTACAGTAACACTGGTTATTATAGTAACTTACACTGTACAGTAACACTGGTTATTATAGTCGACTCCCCGACAACATTTCAGGTTACTGACACTGTATAGTAACACCTGTTATTATAGTGGAATCCCCGACAATACTGTACACTGTACGGTAACACTGGTTATTATAGTCGACTCCCCGACAACATTCCCAGTTACTTACACTGTACAGTAACACTGGCTATTATAGTCGACTCCCCGACAACATTCCTAGTTACTTACACTGTACAGTAACACTGGTTATAATAGTCGACTCCCCGACAACATTCCTAGTTACGTACACTGTACAGTAACACTTGTTATTATAACCGATTCCCCGACAATATTCCTAGTTACTTACACTGTACAGTAACACTGGCTATTATAGTCGACTCCCCGACAACATTCCTAGTTACTTACACTGTACAGTAACACTGGTTATAATAGTCGACTCCCCGACAACATTCCTAGTTACGTACACTGTACAGTAACACTTGTTATTATAGCCGATTGCCCGACAACATTCCTAGTTACTTACACTGTACAGTAACACTGGTTTTCATAGTCGACTCCCCGACAACATTCCTAGTTATTTACACTGTACATTGACACTTGTTATTATAGCCGACTCCTTGACAACATTCCTAGTTACTTACACTGTACAGTAACACTGGTTATTATAGTCGACTCCCCGACAACATTCCCAGTTAATTACACTGTACAGTAACACTGGTTATTATAGTGGAATCCCCGACAACATTTCAAGTTACGTACACTGTACAGTAACACTGACTATTACAGTCGACTCCCCGACAACATTCCCAGTTACTTACACTGTACAGTAACATTGGTTACTAAAGTCGACCCCCCAACAACATTCCCAGTTACGTACACTGTACAGTAACACTGGTTATTATAGTCGCCTCCACGACAACATTACCAGTTAATTACACTGTACAGTAACACTGGTTATTATAGTGGAATCCCCGACAACATTTCAAGTTACTTACACTGTACAGTAACACTGACTATTACAGTCGACTCCCCGACAACATTCCCAGTTACTTACACTGTACAGTAACACTGGTTACTAAAGTCGACCCCCCAACAACATTCCCAGTTACGTACACTGTACAGTAACACTGGTTATTATAGTCGACTCCCCGACAACATTCCTAGTTACTTACACTGTACAGTAACACTGGTTATTATAGTCAACTCCCCGACAACATTCCTAGGTACTTACACTGTACAGTAACACTGGTTACTATAGTTACTTACACTGTACAGTAACACTGGTTATAATAGTTACTTACACTGTACAGTAACACTGGTTATTATAGTCGACTCCCCGACAACATTCCTAGTTACTTACACTGTACAGTAACACTGGTTATTATAGTCAACTCCCCGACAACATTCCTAGGTACTTACACTGTACAGTAACACTGGTTATTATAGTTACTTACACTGTACAGTAACACTGGTTATTATAGTCGACTCCCCGACAACATTCCCAGTTACTTACACTGTACAGTAACACTGGTTATTATAGCCGACTCCCGGACAACATTCCTAGTTACTTACACTGTACAGTAACACTGATTATTATAGTCGACTCCCCGATAACTTTCCCAGTTACTTACACTGTACAGTAACACTTGTTATTATAGTCGACTCCTTGACAACATTCTAAGTTACTTACACTGTACAGTAACACAAGTTATTATAGTCGTCTCCCCGACAACATTCCCAGTTACTTACACTGTACAGTAACACTGGTTATTATAGTAACTTACACTGTACAGTAACACTGGTTATTATAGTCGACTCCCCGACAACATTTCAGGTTACTGACACTGTATAGTAACACCTGTTATTATAGTGGAATCCCCGACAACACTGTACACTGTACGGTAACACTGGTTATTATAGTCGACTCCCCGACAACATTCCCAGTTACTTACACTGTACAGTAACACTGGCTATTATAGTCGACTCCGCGACAACATTCCTAGTTACTTACACTGTACAGTAACACTGGTTATAATAGTCGACTCCCCGACAACATTCCTAGTTACGTACACTGTACAGTAACACTTGTTATTATAACCGATTCCCCGACAACATTCCTAGTTACGTACACTGTACAGTAACACTGGTTATTATAGTCGACTCCCCGACAACATTCCCAGTTACTTACACTGTACAGTAACACTGGCTTTCATAGTCGACTCCCCGACAACATTCCTAGTTATTTACACTGTACATTGACACTTGTTGTTATAGCCGACTCCTCGACAACATTCCTAGTTACTTACACTGTACAGTAACACTGGTTATTATAGTCGACTCCCCGACAACATTCCCTGTTAATTACACTGTACATTGACACTTGTTGTTATAGCCGACTCCTCGACAATATTCCTAGTTACTTACACTGTACAGTAACACTGGTTATAATAGTCGACTCCCCGACAACATTCCTAGTTACGTACACTGTACAGTAACACTTGTTATTATAGCCGATTCCCCGACAACATTCCTAGTTACTTACACTGTACAGTAACACTGGTTTTCATAGTCGACTCCCCGACAACATTCCTAGTTATTTACACTGTACATTGACACTTGTTATTATAGCCGACTCCTTGACAACATTCCTAGTTACTTACACTGTACAGTAACACTGGTTATTATAGTCGACTCCCCGACAACATTCCCAGTTAATTACACTGTACAGTAACACTGGTTATTATAGTGGAATCCCCGACAACATTTCAAGTTACGTACACTGTACAGTAACACTGACTATTACAGTCGACTCCCCGACAACATTCCCAGTTACTTACACTGTACAGTAACATTGGTTACTAAAGTCGACCCCCCAACAACATTCCCAGTTACGTACACTGTACAGTAACACTGGTTATTATAGTCGCCTCCACGACAACATTACCAGTTAATTACACTGTACAGTAACACTGGTTATTATAGTGGAATCCCCGACAACATTTCAAGTTACTTACACTGTACAGTAACACTGACTATTACAGTCGACTCCCCGACAACATTCCCAGTTACTTACACTGTACAGTAACATTGGTTACTAAAGTCGACCCCCCAACAACATTCCCAGTTACGTACACTGTACAGTAACACTGGTTATTATAGTCGACTCCCCGACAACATTCCTAGTTACTTACACTGTACAGTAACACTGGTTATTATAGTCAACTCCCCGACAACATTCCTAGGTACTTACACTGTACAGTAACACTGGTTACTATAGTTACTTACACTGTACAGTAACACTGGTTATAATAGTTACTTACACTGTACAGTAACACTGGTTATTATAGTCGACTCCCCGACAACATTCCTAGTTACTTACACTGTACAGTAACACTGGTTATTATAGTCAACTCCCCGACAACATTCCTAGGTACTTACACTGTACAGTAACACTGGTTATTATAGTTACTTACACTGTACAGTAACACTGGTTATTATAGTCGACTCCCCGACAACATTCCCAGTTACTTACACTGTACAGTAACACTGGTTATTATAGCCGACTCCCGGACAACATTCCTAGTTACTTACACTGTACAGTAACACTGATTATTATAGTCGACTCCCCGATAACTTTCCCAGTTACTTACACTGTACAGTAACACTTGTTATTATAGTCGACTCCTTGACAACATTCCCAGTTACTTACACTGTACAGTAACACTGGCTTTCATAGTCGACTCCCCGACAACATTCCTAGTTATTTACACTGTACATTGACACTTGTTGTTATAGCCGACTCCTCGACAACATTCCTAGTTACTTACACTGTACAGTAACACTGGTTATTATAGTCGACTCCCCGACAACATTCCCTGTTAATTACACTGTACATTGACACTTGTTGTTATAGCCGACTCCTCGACAATATTCCTAGTTACTTACACTGTACAGTAACACTGGTTATAATAGTCGACTCCCCGACAACATTCCTAGTTACGTACACTGTACAGTAACACTTGTTATTATAGCCGATTCCCCGACAACATTCCTAGTTACTTACACTGTACAGTAACACTGGTTTTCATAGTCGACTCCCCGACAACATTCCTAGTTATTTACACTGTACATTGACACTTGTTATTATAGCCGACTCCTTGACAACATTCCTAGTTACTTACACTGTACAGTAACACTGGTTATTATAGTCGACTCCCCGACAACATTCCCAGTTAATTACACTGTACAGTAACACTGGTTATTATAGTGGAATCCCCGACAACATTTCAAGTTACGTACACTGTACAGTAACACTGACTATTACAGTCGACTCCCCGACAACATTCCCAGTTACTTACACTGTACAGTAACATTGGTTACTAAAGTCGACCCCCCAACAACATTCCCAGTTACGTACACTGTACAGTAACACTGGTTATTATAGTCGCCTCCACGACAACATTACCAGTTAATTACACTGTACAGTAACACTGGTTATTATAGTGGAATCCCCGACAACATTTCAAGTTACTTACACTGTACAGTAACACTGACTATTATAGTCGACTCCCCGACAACATTCCCAGTTACTTACACTGTACAGTAACATTGGTTACTAAAGTCGACCCCCCAACAACATTCCCAGTTACGTACACTGTACAGTAACACTGGTTATTATAGTCGACTCCCCGACAACATTCCTAGTTACTTACACTGTACAGTAACACTGGTTATTATAGTCAACTCCCCGACAACATTCCTAGGTACTTACACTGTACAGTAACACTGGTTACTATAGTTACTTACACTGTACAGTAACACTGGTTATAATAGTTACTTACACTGTACAGTAACACTGGTTATTATAGTCGACTCCCCGACAACATTCCTAGTTACTTACACTGTACAGTAACACTGGTTATTATAGTCAACTCCCCGACAACATTCCTAGGTACTTACACTGTACAGTAACACTGGTTATTATAGTTACTTACACTGTACAGTAACACTGGTTATTATAGTCGACTCCCCGACAACATTCCCAGTTACTTACACTGTACAGTAACACTGGTTATTATAGCCGACTCCCGGACAACATTCCTAGTTACTTACACTGTACAGTAACACTGATTATTATAGCCGACTCCCGGACAACATTCCTAGTTACTTACACTGTACAGTAACACTGATTATTATAGTCGACTCCCCGATAACTTTCCCAGTTACTTACACTGTACAGTAACACTTGTTATTATAGTCGACTCCTTGACAACATTCTAAGTTACTTACACTGTACAGTAACACAAGTTATTATAGTCGTCTCCCCGACAACATTCCCAGTTACTTACACTGTACAGTAACACTGGTTATTATAGTAACTTACACTGTACAGTAACACTGGTTATTATAGTCGACTCCCCGACAACATTTCAGGTTACTGACACTGTATAGTAACACCTGTTATTATAGTGGAATCCCCGACAACACTGTACACTGTACGGTAACACTGGTTATTATAGTCGACTCCCCGACAACATTCCCAGTTACTTACACTGTACAGTAACACTGGCTATTATAGTCGACTCCGCGACAACATTCCTAGTTACTTACACTGTACAGTAACACTGGTTATAATAGTCGACTCCCCGACAACATTCCTAGTTACGTACACTGTACAGTAACACTTGTTATTATAACCGATTCCCCGACAACATTCCTAGTTACGTACACTGTACAGTAACACTGGTTATTATAGTCGACTCCCCGACAACATTCCCAGTTACTTACACTGTACAGTAACACTGGCTTTCATAGTCGACTCCCCGACAACATTCCTAGTTATTTACACTGTACATTGACACTTGTTGTTATAGCCGACTCCTCGACAACATTCCTAGTTACTTACACTGTACAGTAACACTGGTTATTATAGTCGACTCCCCGACAACATTCCCTGTTAATTACACTGTACAGTAACACTGGTTATTATAGTGGAATCCCTGACAACATTTCAAGTTACGTACACTGTACAGTAACACTGACTATTATAATCGACTCCCCGACAACATTCCCAGTTACTTACACTGTACAGTAACATTGGTTACTAAAGTCGACCCCCCAACAACATTCCCAGTTACGTACACTGTACAGTAACACTGGTTATTATAGTCGACTCCCCGACAACATTCCTAGTTACTTACACTGTACAGTAACACTGGCTATTATAGTCGACTCCCCGACAACATTCCTAGTTACTTACACTGTACAGTAACACTGGTTATAATAGTCGACTCCCCGACAACATTCCTAGTTACGTACACTGTACAGTAACACTTGTTATTATAACCGATTCCCCGACAACATTCCTAGTTACTTACACTGTACAGTAACACTGGTTTTCATAGTCGACTCCCCGACAACATTCCTAGTTATTTACACTGTACATTGACACTTGTTGTTATAGCCGACTCCTCGACAACATTCCTAGTTACTTACACTGTACAGTAACACTGGTTATTATAGTCGACTCCCCGACAACATTCCCTGTTAATTACACTGTACGGTAACACTGGTTATTATAGTGGAATCCCTGACAACATTTCAAGTTACGTACACTGTACAGTAACACTGACTATTACAGTCGACTCCCCGACAACATTCCCAGTTACTTACACTGTACAGTAACATTGGTTACTAAAGTCGACCCCCCAACAACATTCCCAGTTACGTACACTGTACAGTAACACTGGTTATTATAGTCGCCTCCACGACAACATTACCAGTTAATTACACTGTACAGTAACACTGGTTATTATAGTGGAATCCCCGACAACATTTCAAGTTACTTACACTGTACAGTAACACTGACTATTACAGTCGACTCCCCGACAACATTCCCAGTTACTTACACTGTACAGTAACATTGGTTACTAAAGTCGACCCCCCAACAACATTCCCAGTTACGTACACTGTACAGTAACACTGGTTATTATAGTCGACTCCCCGACAACATTCCTAGTTACTTACACTGTACAGTAACACTGGTTATTATAGTCAACTCCCCGACAACATTCCTAGGTACTTACACTGTACAGTAACACTGGTTACTATAGTTACTTACACTGTACAGTAACACTGGTTATAATAGTTACTTACACTGTACAGTAACACTGGTTATTATAGTCGACTCCCCGACAACATTCCTAGTTACTTACACTGTACAGTAACACTGGTTATTATAGTCAACTCCCCGACAACATTCCTAGGTACTTACACTGTACAGTAACACTGGTTATTATAGTTACTTACACTGTACAGTAACACTGGTTATTATAGTCGACTCCCCGACAACATTCCCAGTTACTTACACTGTACAGTAACACTGGTTATTATAGCCGACTCCCGGACAACATTCCTAGTTACTTACACTGTACAGTAACACTGATTATTATAGTCGACTCCCCGATAACTTTCCCAGTTACTTACACTGTACAGTATCACTTGTTATTATAGTCGACTCCTTGACAACATTCACAGTTACATACACTGTACAGTAACACAAGTTATTATAGTCGTCTCCCCGACAACATTCCCAGTTACTTACACTGTACAGTAACACTGGTTATTATAGTAACTTACACTGTACAGTAACACTGGTTATTATAGTCGACTCCCCGACAACATTTCAGGTTACTGACACTGTATAGTAACACCTGTTATTATAGTGGAATCCCCGACAACACTGTACACTGTACGGTAACACTGGTTATTATAGTCGACTCCCCGACAACATTCCCAGTTACTTACACTGTACAGTAACACTGGCTATTATAGTCGACTCCCCAACAACATTCCCAGTTACTTACACTGTACAGTAACACTGGTTATAATAGTCGACACCCCGACAACATTCCCAGTTACTTACACTGTACAGTAACACTTGTTATTATAACCGATTCCCCGACAACATTCCTAGTTACTTACACTGTACAGTAACACTGGTTTTCATAGTCGACTCCCCGACAACATTCCTAGTTATTTACACTGTACATTGACACTTGTTGTTATAGCCGACTCCTCGACAACATTCCTAGTTACTTACACTGTACAGTAACACTGGTTATTATAGTCGACTCCCCGACAACATTCCCTGTTAATTACACTGTACGGTAACACTGGTTATTATAGTGGAATCCCTGACAACATTTCAAGTTACGTACACTGTACAGTAACACTGACTATTATAATCGACTCCCCGACAACATTCCCAGTTACTTACACTGTACAGTAACATTGGTTACTAAAGTCGACCCCCCAACAACATTCCCAGTTACGTACACTGTACAGTAACACTGGTTATTATAGTCGACTCCCCGACAACATTCCTAGTTACTTACACTGTACAGTAACACTGGTTATTATAGTCAACTCCCCGACAGCATTCCTAGGTACTTACACTGTACAGTAACACTGGTTACTATAGTCGACTCCTTGACAACATTTCTAGGTACTTACACTGTACAGTAACACTGGTTATTATAGTCGACTCCTTGACAACATTCTAAGTTACTTACACTGTACAGTAACACAAGTTATTATAGTCGTCTCCCCGACAACATTCCCAGTTACTTACACTGTACAGTAACACTGGTTATTATAGTAACTTACACTGTACAGTAACACTGGTTATTATAGTCGACTCCCCGACAACATTTCAGGTTACTGACACTGTATAGTAACACCTGTTATTATAGTGGAATCCCCGACAACACTGTACACTGTACGGTAACACTGGTTATTATAGTCAACTCCCCGACAGCATTCCTAGGTACTTACACTGTACAGTAACACTGGTTACTATAGTCGACTCCTTGACAACATTTCTAGGTACTTACACTGTACAGTAACACTGGTTATTATAGTCGACTCCTTGACAACATTCTAAGTTACTTACACTGTACAGTAACACAAGTTATTATAGTCGTCTCCCCGACAACATTCCCAGTTACTTACACTGTACAGTAACACTGGTTATTATAGTAACTTACACTGTACAGTAACACTGGTTATTATAGTCGACTCCCCGACAACATTTCAGGTTACTGACACTGTATAGTAACACCTGTTATTATAGTGGAATCCCCGACAACACTGTACACTGTACGGTAACACTGGTTATTATAGTCAACTCCCCGACAGCATTCCTAGGTACTTACACTGTACAGTAACACTGGTTACTATAGTCGACTCCTTGACAACATTTCTAGGTACTTACACTGTACAGTAACACTGGTTATTATAGTCGACTCCTTGACAACATTCTAAGTTACTTACACTGTACAGTAACACAAGTTATTATAGTCGTCTCCCCGACAACATTCCCAGTTACTTACACTGTACAGTAACACTGGTTATTATAGTAACTTACACTGTACAGTAACACTGGTTATTATAGTCGACTCCCCGACAACATTCCCAGTTACTTACACTGTACAGTAACACTGGCTATTATAGTCGACTCCCCGACAACATTCCTAGTTACTTACACTGTACAGTAACACTGGTTATAATAGTCGACTCCCCGACAACATTCCTAGTTACGTACACTGTACAGTAACACTTGTTATTATAACCGATTCCCCGACAACATTCCTAGTTACTTACACTGTACAGTAACACTGGTTTTCATAGTCGACTCCCCGACAACATTCCTAGTTATTTACACTGTACATTGACACTTGTTGTTATAGCCGACTCCTCGACAACATTCCTAGTTACTTACACTGTACAGTAACACTGGTTATAATAGCCGACTCCTTGACAACATTCCTAGTTACTTACACTGTACAGTAACACTGGTTTTTATAGTCGACTCCCCGACAACATTACCAGTTAATTACACTGTACAGTAACACTGGTTATTATAGTGGAATCCCCGACAACATTTCAAGTTACGTACACTGTACAGTAACACTGACTATTACAGTCGACTCCCCGACAACATTCCCAGTTACTTACACTGTACAGTAACATTGGTTACTAAAGTCGACCCCCCAACAACATTCCCAGTTACGTACACTGTACAGTAACACTGGTTATTATAGTCGCCTCCACGACAACATTACCAGTTAATTACACTGTACAGTAACACTGGTTATTATAGTGGAATCCCCGACAACATTTCAAGTTACTTACACTGTACAGTAACACTGACTATTACAGTCGACTCCCCGACAACATTCCCAGTTACTTACACTGTACAGTAACATTGGTTACTAAAGTCGACCCCCCAACAACATTCCCAGTTACGTACACTGTACAGTAACACTGGTTATTATAGTCGACTCCCCGACAACATTCCTAGTTACTTACACTGTACAGTAACACTGGTTATTATAGTCAACTCCCCGACAACATTCCTAGGTACTTACACTGTACAGTAACACTGGTTACTATAGTTACTTACACTGTACAGTAACACTGGTTATAATAGTTACTTACACTGTACAGTAACACTGGTTATTATAGTAACTTACACTGTACAGTAACACTGGTTATTATAGTCGACTCCCCGACAACATTTCAGGTTACTGACACTGTATAGTAACACCTGTTATTATAGTGGAATCCCCGACAACACTGTACACTGTACGGTAACACTGGTTATTATAGTCGACTCCCCGACAACATTCCCAGTTACTTACACTGTACAGTAACACTGGCTATTATAGTCGACTCCCCGACAACATTCCTAGTTACTTACACTGTACAGTAACACTGGTTATAATAGTCGACTCCCCGACAACATTCCCAGTTACTTACACTGTACAGTAACACTGGTTATTATAGTTGACACCCCGACAACATTCCTAGTTACGTACACTGTACAGTAACACTTGTTATTATAACCGATTCCCCGACAACATTCCTAGTTACTTACACTGTACAGTAACACTGGTTTTCATAGTCGACTCCCCGACAACATTCCTAGTTATTTACACTGTACATTGACACTTGTTGTTATAGCCGACTCCTCGACAACATTCCTAGTTACTTACACTGTACAGTAACACTGGTTATTATAGTCGACTCCCCGACAACATTCCCTGTTAATTACACTGTACAGTAACACTGGTTATTATAGTGGAATCCCTGACAACATTTCAAGTTACGTACACTGTACAGTAACACTGACTATTATAATCGACTCCCCGACAACATTCCCAGTTACTTACACTGTACAGTAACATTGGTTACTAAAGTCGACCCCCCAACAACATTCCCAGTTACGTACACTGTACAGTAACACTGACTATTATAATCGACTCCCCGACAACATTCCAAGTTACTTACACTGTACAGTAACATTGGTTACTAAAGTCGACCCCCCAACAACATTCCCAGTTACGTACACTGTACAGTAACACTGGTTATTATAGTCGACTCCCCGACAACATTCCTAGTTACTTACACTGTACAGTAACACTGGTTATTATAGTCAACTCCCCGACAGCATTCCTAGGTACTTACAGTGTACAGTAACACTGGTTACTATAGTCGACTCCTTGACAACATTTCTAGGTACTTACACTGTACAGTAACACTGGTTATTATAGTTACTTACACTGTACAGTAACACTAGTTATTATAGTCGACTCCCCGACAACATTCCTAGTTACTTACACTGTACAGTAACACTGGTTATTATAGTCGACTCCCCGACAACATTCCTAGTTACTTACACTGTACAGTAACACTAGTTATTATAGTCGACTCCCCGACAACATTCCTAGTTACTTACACTGTACAGTAACACTGGTTATTATAGTCGACTCCCCGACAACATTCCCAGTTACTTACACTGTACAGTAACACTAGTTATTATAGTCGACTCCCCGACAACATTCCTAGTTACTTACACTGTACAGTAACACTGGTTATTATAGTCGACTCCCCGACAACATTCCTAGTTACTTACACTGTACAGTAACACTGGTTATTATAGTCGACTCCCCGACAACATTCCTAGTTACTTACACTGTACAGTAACACTGGTTATTATAGTCGACTCCCAGACAACATTCCCAGTTACTTACACTGTACAGCAACACTGGCTATTATAGTCGACTCCCCGACAACATTCTAAGTTACTTACACTGTACAGTAACACAAGTTATTATAGTCGACTCCCCGACAACATTCCCAGTTACTTACACTGTACAGTAACACTGGTTATTATAGTCGACTCCCAGACAACATTCCCAGTTATTTACACTGTACAGCAACACTGGCTATTATAGTCGACTCCCCGACAACATTCTAAGTTTCTTACACTGTACAGTAACACAAGTTATTATAGTCGACTCCTCGACAACATTCCCAGTTACTTACACTGTACAGTAACACTGCTTATTATAGTCGACTCCCCGACAACATTCCTAGTTACTTACACTGTACAGTAACACTTGTTATTATAGTCCACTCCCCGACAACATTCCTAGTTACTTACACTGTACAGTAACACTTGTTATTATAGTCGACCCCCCAACAACATTCCCAGTTACGTACACTGTACAGTAAAACTGGTTATTATAGTCGACTCCCCGACAACATTCTTAGTTACTTACACTGTACAGTAAGACTGGTTACTATAGTTACTTACACTGTACAGTAACACTGGTTATTATAGCCGACTCCTTGTAAACATTCCTAGTAACTTACACTGTACAGTAACACTGGTTATTATAGTCGACTCCTTGACAACATTCCTAGTTACTTACACTGTACAGTTACACTGGTTATTATAGTCGACTCCCCGACAACATTCCTAGCAGTCCACCCGTACGTCCCGTGTTCCGATCTGTCCAGTTGTCCCAATGACAACACAGGTGAGACAGTAAAGTTGGTGTTGTCCGGTCGTGTCCAGACAAAGGTACAGCCAGGTCTACAGTCTGCTGTACAGGTGATGTCCGGTAACGTGTCCCCCTCTGTCCTGGTGTATGTAGTTTCGGGTGGGGACAGAGCTATAGAGGTACCGGGACCGTCTACAACCATCAATATTTTTAAACTCGGGTTTTCAAATAGCAGCTAGGCACAAAGCACGAAATGCTCTTCCGAAACAATTTGTATTTACATATACTTAATAATGTAGAAATACGTACATCAAGATAAAAACAGTCTATAGAAACGTAACATATATCAGCCCATGAAACATAATTGAAATCATAATGTGGCAAAGAACTTTTACTCCAAGAATCTACGTCGCAGTTTTTTATCATTCACCAAATTCTACTATGACGGTATGGCATGATAATATTTATCGCAAATTGAAAATTGATTGAATTTGATTAATGCTCTCTTATGGGAAACTATTAGTTAAAGCTGACAGTGCAAGTTAAAAAGCATCCAATTGAAATTAAAAAAAAAATTACATGTACAGATTTCCAAAAATCGTTTCCGAGACATTCCCCAGTTATGGTAGTGTCGTATCTAAGGACGGGCAGACATTTTTGTTTTTTGTTATGCGTGGATACAACCAAGCCACCGCTGCTATAAAAAGAACGTGCTTCGTCACACTCGCATTCACTCTAACCTCAGGTGTTCACGGTAACACACCTGTATCTTCTACACTATATCTGTACACCACGTGACCTACAACTGTATTCGCGAACGACACCAAACAGAAGCACTTACCTGTAACTTGAGCAGAAAGATGGTCAGTGTGTCTCAATTATCTTTCAAATCTTATTGAAAATAAAGTCTCCAAATAAATGCTTGAAAATGCATAACGAAATAATCCCAAATACTCTATCCATCTTCTCACGTGTTTTTCGTGGCTGCAGCCATTTTCATAACAAGTAAACAGTCCGAGGAGTTCCGATTTTTACTCGTATCCTACACCAGCACTCCTCGGATGTTTTCCTGTTGTCTACACTACACTAGGGCTGTTGTGCGGTTTTATCACGTTTTAATTGCGTTATGGCACGTGCACAAATAATACGAAGACACGGAAAATATTTCGATGGAAACTATGGATATAATGATGTAACAGTTGTAAAGTTGTTCTTGCTGCATATCCCACTGGAGAGACTCGGGTAGGAATTTACTCATATTTACTCTGTTTATAATTTCATTAGGTACATGTTTTGTTGGGGCCCAAATAGTTTGTGTTGTCGATACTCTCTTTTCTTTCTTTTATTGTAAAATAAAATATATATGTATATATATAAAGTTACCTCTTCAAATTCCATATTCAAGTTCCGTAATGTGAACAAAAACTCATTTGCGTTTGTATTGAGAACGTATACTATGTATAATGGAGAGATGTGTCGCTATGCGCATGTATCGATAGACTGATAGCGGCTCGTATCTACGCATAACAAAAAACAAAAATGTCTGCCCGTCCTTAGATACGACACAACCATAATTGGGGGATGTCTCGGAAACGATTTTTGGAAATCTGTACATGTATTATTTTTTTTTAATCTCAATTGGATGCTTTTTAACTTGCACTGTCAGCTTTAATGAACATATATCGGATCAGTTATGACGACTGACCTAGTCAGGTTCGATGACTTCAATTACCACTATCTGGAATTAATTTAAATGAAGGGTTATATTGAAGAAAAAAAAACAGAAAAGTAAAAAAACAACACAAAAAATTAGTAGCGATGTTAAAGAATGGCGTGTTACAGATGGAAGGAGTTTTTTTTTTATTTTATTTTTTGCTTACGTTCCTGTAAAGTGAGAAACGAAAGCAAAACGAAACGAAACGAAATCAAACGAAACGAAACGAAACGAGATCAAATGAAATGAAAAATGAAAACATTGAAAATATAGATAAATAGACAATTTTAGATTTTTGCAAACGTCTTAGTGTCCCATTCCAATCGGTGTTAAAACAACACACAGGAATAAATTGATCGCAATTGGATGAAAGAAGCATGGCGAATGCTAGCCCCTATGTATGACGACATTCTTGTATCTGTTTCTCTTTTGAAAATAAAACAAAATTATTGAACCTGAAAATGAGTATCGCAATATTCGTTCAGTTCTTTAAATATGAAATAACTTTATTCAGAATATATTTACTTATCTATTTAACGGGGTTCCTTTTCAGTCCGTCATTACGGCCGTATGGTCTTCCAGCGGACGAGAATAGATAGGACATTGAGTAGAATGAGAACAGTATAGAATGAAAAAGGAAAGTGGGTGGAAGAAAGTCTCCTGTCTAATTGCTGGTGTGATTATTATTTGAAAGTGACTCCCAGATTCGAATGGGTCCTAATCTAGCACTGTTTAGTAGCAGTTACGCTTACCCTAGCGAAGATGAAGGGAAAAGAGAGAATACCCTACCCTGTGAATTTGGTTTATTAAGGTTTTTGACGTCCGTCCGAACACTTAAAAAAACATTTCGAAATATTAAATACTGGCCTAAAAATACGCTATCCTCTGGGCCGGCGTTATCACACCAAAACACCGCCAATGGATCTTTATTGTGCAAGTTAGATATCCTCACACGGGACACCAATTTAAGTCCTATCAGACGGTCATGATGTTAATCGTTAACTATTATTTTTTGGAACCAGTGCTTTGCTTTTGTGTCCACACTTATAAGACTTCCTTCGATGTCTGATTCAGAATATACGATTATTCTATTATTCATAGGCATGCAAATCGCGTAGTGTATTGTGTGTACACAAATTATGTATACTAAACATTTGATTTTACTAAAAATAATCAAAAATACTGGTAAGATATCTTCTTACCAATAAATGTATGATCAAAACTATATTCTACTTTCAAAATGAAGGGACGTAACTCTTACAAGTTAACGTTGTTCAACTTGCTATAAGCGTTATTCCAAACATGCACGTTTAGCTACAGTACGTTATTTAATGCATGTCTGAACTGGGGTTTATATAATAAGAACAAAATGGCCTTATGAAACGCTCCGAGCAAAGCTGAAATGAAATATAATATATTCCTTTTTTCAACCATAGGAAATCAGCTTAACTAATCCAGTACTTGAATATTTTCGAAAACATATCCAGAATTATTCTTAGTTCAAAAATAAAGCAGTCCTCTGATGCTTCCATTCTGTCTACACTCCCAACACCAGCAATACGGCAACAGCGTGTTAAGCCGGTGTTTTTATACGAATCACGCCTTTCAAGTCCAGCAAATTCCCCGGAACTCTAATTTTTGACGATCAGATACACACCTCGCTTTCCTACTATAAAACGAGTTGCTTACAATCACCTCTGTCACGTGAATTGAGATCGACCGTGCACCAATACACTAAACATATTATCGAAATAGAGTAAATATTTTATATTTAAAAAAGAGAGTGAACATTGCGATAAATTCATTCTTTCCTGTGCGTTTTTTAAGACCGATGAGAATGAGACACTTAGGCCTATGTAAAGTCTAAAATTGTCTATCTATTTTTTCCAATGTTTAATTTTCATTTCGTTTGATTTCGTTTCGTTTCATTTGATTTCGTTTCGTTTCGTTTTGCTTTTGTTTCACGAATACACGAAAACAATATGAATTAAAGTCCAAAAGAAGCTAAAAAGCAAAACAGTGTGTCTTGTTTTTGAAGTTTCCCAGATGCGCATACCGGATACAAAATGTGTCGCATTACTTTTTATGATATGTATGTCATAGTGTTTTGTATTTTAGATATAATCAATATCGTCGTGTTGTTGTCAGGGGTAACGACGGTAAAAAATATTGTACTATGTTATTTTATCATTGTTTAAGAGAAATAAATTCCACTATCTACAAAAGCCTATTAAGGTCAATAAGAGAAAATATAGTTAATTGATACCCGTTATAACGCGAAAAAACAAGTAATAGCGCAAATAGAAACACGAAATAACATATATTAATACACGTAATAACGCGAAAAAACACGTAATAACGTAAATTGAAATACGTAATAACGCGAAAACGCACGAAATAACGCGAACAAACACATAATAACGCAAATCAAAGCACGCAATAACGCGAAAACGCACGTTATTACGTATCCCAAGCCTATATAAACTCATACATACGGCCCATTTACGCATTTTGTCGATGGTTGGGATTGTCCGAAACACAAATGTGTACATCCGGTTGGGATTTAGCGAAATAGAAATATGTTTAATACTTGCTCATTCAGAAAGAGTTGTCATTATCATTTTCAGAAGATTAATCCTTAAGTTGGACCGTTTGATATTGGACTCTTTCTAGAATAGCTTCCGTAAACATAACCAAGTTTACACGTGATCGTGCATGTGTTTATCATTTGATCACCCAGATTGAATTGATCTTGATAATAAATACAATCTACCAAGCGTTTAATTGTTAAATAACAATAACAAACTTATGAGAAAGTTTGTCTAAATGTAATTCAAAATAGGAAAATTTGATAATATTTGATATATCAATTTATATATATACAATGTATATTTATATTAATTATAAATTTCAAAAAAAAAGCCTTGTTAATTATCATAAATCAAACGGATCGTTTTGAAATATTCTTGGTGTCAATGGACATTGTATCAAACAAATGACAAGCGTTTTTAGATTTGGTTAATGAAGAAATCTCTTTTCTTTCTTAGTGTTTCATGTTTTTTATGCGTTATTTCATGTTTGTTCGCATTATTTTTTTACGTGTTTTTTTCGCAATATTAAGACTTTTTCTCTTACAATTAGTATGCAAAACTCAGTTGATATACGTATGATGCAGCGGTTCTGAAATAATGATAGAATAAATAAACAGAGCTAAGTTTGAAAAATGTAAACATATATATATAGTATAGTTAATCGAACCAAGTTATAACGCAAAGAAAAATTCCTGATAGTGTTAATAATTATAAATAGCACAATAAAGTAGCTCGATCCATACTGTTACAGTTTAAGCGCCATCCTATACCATAGATAATGAAGTATATTTCCTTCACAACACATTATATACGTACAGTAGACGGTGATACTGACGTCAGCACCCCTCGCACTCCCGTACTCATTACTGGCCGTACACCTGTACACGCCCCCCTGACCACGCTGTATGTTGGTGAGTTGGAGACTTGACCCTGTTGTATAGGACTGTCCATCCTTTGTCCAGCTGTAGGTACAGACCGGGTTACAGTCAGCAGAACACGTGATGGTGGGGATAGTCTGTCCCTCTGTAGGAGTGTAGGTCACAGTTGGTGGAGTCAGACTCAAAAAGGACGGCCCGTCTGAAATTATGTTTAATCGAAATGTTTCACTGAATATGTAGGTCAATGTATACATTTTCCCGTTTTTCTCAGCCGTGTTTTACTTTTTTAAATTCACTAAACATTTGTCTGATCTATTTACCCATAATTGTTACTTTCGAAAACGTCACGTACAATGTACGCTATTAAAACACCCCAAAACGTGTTGACAATTGTCCCTTATATCAGATATATCACCAGTACCATTTAGTATAGGCGAAGTCATAGTTGATGGAGTCAGACTTACTCAAACATATATTTGAAGGAATATTTTTTATTTTCCTAGTTTCACCGGATAGCGATATACTTATTTGTTTTTAGATTGTAGAGGTCTTTTATCAAAGCAGGATACAGAACAACGGTTTGTACCCGGTGGATATTCTGATTAAAAGAAATTAGTAGTTAAAGTATCAAAACATCCAAACGACTATATGAAGGTCATTGAAAGGTGACTAAATTACCACATTACATTTGAATTACCATATCATACAGACAGTCAACGAGATTTGCTCTTGTCGCTCTAGTGTGATCACATCCTTGTGCTAATAATTCTGTTTTCATCGAATAAGTGTCCGTATTTGTTAATATGAATATATGTCCTTTCATAATATTTTTTTTCTGATGATTTTCAGGGTTCAATGTTCTTATTCAATAATCTTAAATTTCTCTAATATAACTTTCAATTCATCGCGTCGATATCATTCATAAAACACATCTAGCCAATGAAGGTTTAGATTTAAAAGAGCATATCTCAATTATACCTGTACCACTGACTTTAATTGGACACATTTCCTTTGTTTATAATCCTTTTGTGACATATTGAACTGTTTGCTTATTTTTTGTGTGGTCCAGGATTAGTCAGAATTAGTTCTCCGCCATTTTGTATGCATGCATTGTTACATAGTATATTTACATGTATCTTGAAATCCTATAGTACCATTTGGAAATAAATTGAACTAAAGTGTAGTTTTTATTCAGAATTAAGCAAGAAGCGTATCGTATGCGTTTGCCAGTTGAAGATTTTAGCTATACAACTATACCCTATACACGTTTCATGATAAACAGTGTAAGTATAACCATGGCTCCAGGTATGTTTTTTTTAAATCAATTCAAAAGTCTATTTAGTGAACGGCAGTCTACTAAAATATGTAATGCCTCAAATAATATTTATATTTATATTTTATTATA
The DNA here is from genome assembly GCF_902652985.1 of Pecten maximus. Lineage (NCBI taxonomy): Eukaryota > Metazoa > Mollusca > Bivalvia > Pectinida > Pectinidae > Pecten > Pecten maximus. The sequence continues at coordinate 25,183,422 of NC_047027.1, forward strand.
ATCTAATAAAACGCAAAGGATACTTACACCGTAAACTAACACGTGTACTTATAGTCGACTCCCCGACACCATTCCTAGTTACTTACACCGTAAACTAACACTTGTACTTATAGTCGACTCCCCGACACCATTCCTAGTTACTTACACTGTACAGTAACACTGGCTGTTAAAGTCGACTCCCCGACAACATTCCTAGTTACTTACACCGTAAACTAACACTTGTACTTATAGTCGACTCTCCGACAACATTTCTAGTTACTTACACCGTAAACTAACACTTGTACTTATAGTCGACTCCCCGACAACATTCCTAGTTACTTACACTGTACAGTAACACTGGTTATTATAGTCGACTCCCCGACAACATTCCCAGTTACTTACACTGTACAGTAACACTAGTTATTATAGTCGACTCCCCGACAACATTCCTAGTTACTTACACTGTACAGTAACACTATTTATTATAGTCGACTCCCCGACAACATTCCTAGTTACTTACACTGTATAGTAACACTGGCTGTTAAAGTCGACTCCCCGACAACATTCCTAGTAGTACACCTGTACGTCCCGTGTTCTGATCTGTCCAGTTGTGCCAGTGACAACACAGGTGAGACAGTTAAGTTGGTGTTGTCCGGTCGTGTCCAGACAAAGGTACAGCCAGGTCTACAGTCCGCTGTACAGGTGATGTCCGGTAACGTGTCCCCCTCTGTCCTGGTGTAGGTAGTGTCCGACGGGGACAGAGCTATGGAGGTACCGGGGCCGTCTATAAATATTTAAACGTTTCCTTGTCTCCGATATATAAATGTGTACGTACCTGTGTACATATATTGGGAAATAAGTTGTAATCTTTTGAAGCTCAGCCATTGTTTTAAAAAAATGCGATCAATAACGATGTGATGTCCGGTAATGTGTCCCCCTCTGTCCTGGTGTATGTAGTATCGGACGGGGACAGAACTATTGACGTGCCAGGACAATCTACCGTACATTTTAAAACATATATGTATAGGTATATTGTCATTTTTTGAGGAAATTAGATCCTTTATCAAGAAACAAGTATATTACAGACGGCTATTATACATTGGTGAGTTACACATTATTTGAACAAAAAATGTACTTATGTTTATAAAATATTATCCACAAAAATCTATTACACAAATTGGTTCAAATATCAATGCATAGATATGTATCAGAGGTCCAATGAACCTGTATCGCTAACGTGCTTAATGCAACTGTGCTCAGCTGATAACGGGCATACAAATGTATATTGGACTATATTGAGAAATCATCATTTAAAGATTTGAGCATATTCGAACCACTTGAATTCAGTTCAAGTTCTTTTTTCCCCCAAAAATTGATAGCCCATACAATTGGCCCAATAGCAGGCATCTCGGCGTCTCGGAGGTTGAAAAGAAAGGGTGAAAAATGACGCCAGACGGACGGACGACGAACGGACAACGGACGCCGCACCATAGCATAAGGTCACGTACCGACTGGCAGATGAGCTAAAATGTGGACTGTGTTAGCTTGCAATACTATGAAATATAGAATCACAAGCCTCGATAAGAGATATGCTAAAAAGTAAAGTATATCCAGATGTTCCGGTATATTCAATTTTTCAAAGTTTAAGAATTAACTGTCTTTATATTTACGGTAAACAAATCAAAATTCATATCGTCAGTTTGCGAGATTCGGTCGCCACGATTTGACGTTAGTAATTCACTTCGTAAATTCGTTCTACGTATCGTACATGCGTTTACTGAAATGGAACAACAGCCAGTCACCTCCTCTCAACGCCATGTCAACACAAAATAGCTCCAAACACGTTTTGATATTACGATGTAGATACACATAAATACGACATTTTTAAGCTAAACAAATCATTCGCATTAAATATCTATGATTCCCCAATAATACGAATTTAATACGCGATTAAGTGTATTATTATGTGTCACTCGAAACGCAGGGGCTCGGTTTTAAAAGGATTGAGCACACGGCATTTTACATACACTCTAAACACTTTAAAAACTCGATGTGATTGAAACCCGGAGCACAGGGCATACGAGCCGACAGCAGTGAAATAACACCAAGCTGGAAATAAAGTATCTATATACACTCTTAAAACTTTTAAAATCCGATTTGACAATGTGACTGAGACTCGGCTTTATAATATGAATGTGTGTAACATTTTTAGTCTTGTCACTCTTCACAAACGTCATATGTTTCTCAAAATATAAAACCTAACCCCTGTGACCGTATACGTGATGCAATCTAAACGCTTGGAAGTTCAGAACAATGGGATTTAAGTCGTAGATTGGTGGAGGATTTATGTGGTGTTCTTTTAACTTCATATCTTTTTAATCTAGGATTTCACTGCCGCACTAACGGTTTGATATATTAAGTATTATAAAATAATTAGAGAAGCATTGTTTTGAAAACTGGCAGAATGTGAGGACCAGAATCTGTGTCCTCCATCGTTATAGAGCATGATTCAAAGTTACGTATGCGAATAGTAATGTGCCCATGCGATAGATATATCGTATTGTTTATACCATATGGTTAAGTATTGTCTAACTTGTGACCACTATAAAATATCAACAAGTAGTATCAAACTACATCGTCAATGTATCCGCATGTCGGAAAATAGCAACTCATTTAAGATATCTGAAGCGAGAGACCAATATTCTGAATCGGGAAGTGATGTGATCTGGGTTTAGTGTTATCTTTAAGACAAAGTGGAGTGAAAATATAAATTTATGGAAAGATGTTATAAAATTCGGTTCATATCACATATGGCTTTCGCTGAAATCGACTTTGACATAATAAACGTGTTCAGAAGTATTAGTAAATCAGCAGGAAAAATAGTATTTATCTTTATATGCTCACGTTATGAATTGTGTATTCGTGTATCTATGTTAGCCTCGTATACTTACTCTGTACATTAACACTAGTTACTATAGTCGACTCCCCGACAACATTCCTAGCAGTACACCTGTACGTCCCGTGTTCTGATCTGTCCAGTTGTCCCAGTGACAACACAGGTGAGACAGTAAAGTTGGTGTTGTCCGATCGTGTCCAGACAAAGGTACAACCAGGTCTACAGTCCGCTGTACAGGTGATGTCAGGTAACGTACCCCCCTCTGTCCTGGTGTAGTAAGTGTCGGACGGGGATAGAGCTATGAATGTACTTGGACCATCTACAACGTCATATTAAATGTTTGAATTAGCAAAACTGAATTTGTGAAAGTATTGAATAGGAAATAAGAAGAACTTTCGATCGATTTACGAGTAACATTATGAAGCAACATTCGACATGAGTAGTAAATACGCACAATCTACAATGACGTTGATGGTGACGCTGACGTCACTCCCGTACCCATTACTGGCCGTACACCTGTACACGCCCCCCTGACCACGCTGTATGTTGGTGAGTTGGAGACCTGACCCTGTTGTATAGGACTGTCCATCCTTTGTCCAGCTGTAGGTACAGACCGGGTTACAGTCAGCAGAACACGTGATGGTGGGGATAGTCTGTCCTTCTGTACGAGTGTAGGACACAGTTGGTGGAGTCAGACTTACGGTTGACGGTCCGTCTGGAATGGATTTAAATGGTTAATGCATACAATTTTTCGTTTTTTTTTCTTCTTTTTTACCTATTCGATAATAGTTTTCAACATTAGTTTTAAAATTTCCTGAAATAATTAACTTAAGTATCAGTGAACAGGTATTTACTGGTTTGCTTCAAAATCATTGGACAGGTATTATCATTAGTTGTTTAATTTGGGAGACTGTGTTATTAAGAAAATTATGCAGCATTTATCTCATTGCAAAAGCTGTGTTTTGTCCTCCTAACTCTCCTTCTGTTGACATATCATAAGACTCTCCTATATACCCAATCACGCATGTACATAATAATGAAAGAGTCTTTTTCTTTTATATCAAAAGCAACGTTTAGGCAGAAAATGTGTCTTAACCAACGATTTCCTTACTTTTTTATTTTTTTTTTTTTATATAAGGTTTTCATTAAAAATACTTTTAATATTTCGAAAAATCATACCCTTTTTGACAAACTGTAAATTTGCACACAATCTTCATTATTTTTAAAGTTTCAATGATGAACGAAAGCATAATTTGCCGATGAAAATTGTCGTAAATTGACCGATTTTGACGTGTCTGCGATTAAATTGTCAACGTCAGAGAAAAAGTTCTATCAACCATTATTTGAGAATCAACTAGGAAATGAGTTCTCCTCCAAGTCTTTTTCATATAATTTGATTTGCACTTCGACACATTTGTCATTTTACGGAGGATGCAGTGTTTATTATTGCCCCGTCACTTTCCTTTCTTTCTTCTAAAACACCGCGTCACTGCATGCCGTCACGACTTTAATTTAAATTCTATTTATATCTCAAGGCTCAATGGAAGTGATGTCAAACTTGTTGCTGTCTGTGTAATAAATGGAGGGATATTTTTGCTGAAATGCAATTATTACATTGTATTACGTGGCTCTTTCGGTTTATTGCTGGAAGTAAATGGATAAACTGATTTTTTTGAAGTTGAGACCAACTTTTTAAACATGACACCGGCGATGACCTTGACATCATAATATTTTCGTTATTCAAACCTGATATATTAAAAATAAGGCAAACAATAACTTGACCCGTATCTACAGAATATCTTCTTTGCAAATCTCTTTTTACGTGATGACCAAGGAAGACCTACCTACAAATCTAAATTATATAAATGCAAGAAAACTGCTATTTTTCTTTTGTATTTCGTTTAGTGCCGGTGTAATGTTGAAAGTGGACCCGAGATGTCGTTGAAAATGGGTCGTTTCATTGAAAATGACAACTTCAAATGTCAACAATTCTCAACGGATGGTCTGTTAAAAATTGACCGTTAAACATTGACTGTTTAACACAAGCTTCACTGATCTACTCCATTTGACATGAAATACATAGTTTAAGTTTGATCACCCCTTCCCTGTAACTGCCCTCGTCTGAGTAGGGATAGGCTCCCAATTCATCGTAATTTTGACATTGTTTAAGCACAATATCAGTCCTAGTTGATGCGATATTCAGAGACATATCAATAATATGACGAATTCCGATTCATAAACTATAACTTGATCGTTATAGATAGCGACGATCACTGGCACAAAAAGATATTTCTTGTTTAAAAAAAAGAAGTAAAAAATCCAACTTGTAGCAAATTTAAACGCTACACATCGCCAAATTGCCAAATATGCTGTGATTTTATTGAGGGTGGGGGTGGGGGGGGTGGAGGTGGGGGATTGTGGTTGTGGCAGGCTATTTAGGGAAACCCTCCTCCCAAATTGAAGTCAGTTACACATGTATACAAGATTGAAAATACTGCATGCACTTCTAATGTAGTAGTTACAACCCCGGTGATTACTGGGCGCAATATACCGCTCGGTCAGAGAAATGTTTTCTTTATGTTGATTGACTGAGCCTAAGATTAGTAACCCAGAGGTCATGGTTCAATTTGTAGCGGAGATAGTGATTTTATTATCATAAATCGTATGCTCTGTTATGCAATAATGGGTGGAGTCATTGTTTTGCAAATGTTGTATATTTCCTTAACAAGTTAGAAGTACTATTATGAACAAAATTAATAATGTTATTTAAAAAAATAATGATAATGCAGTCCTTTATAATACTAATAGCTATTGCTGATATTCTTGTATCTTTTTATAGATCATCTTATGCAACAAGAGCCAGTGTATTCTGACAACTAAACATTTGGCAGGGCAGTCGATGCTTATTGAAATATATGTGAGTTGGAATGGGTTTATTTAACCTGTTTTCTTTTTCTTTTTTTAATGAGACTAGAAAAGGGACCTGGTATGGGCATGGTACATGGTTCATGGGCCACTCAATTGTTTTGGGCGCCAGCCACGTAACCTACGGTGAAGATCAGAAGTACTTGGTTAGACGCACCCTACCCAAGGAGGTTTGTGGTGCTTGGGAAGCTGAAAAACAGACGACTGATCTATGCTGTTGTGGTTGCGTCAATGGGCAAGAAACTTTAACCTTATTGCGCACTACCGGGGAATTCATAGTTACCCGAGTGTGAAATGGCTTCTAGGCAAAGAGACAATTAAGCCCAAGCTATCGCAAGTTTATCACACTCTCTATGTAATACATCACTTACGAATTTAAAACGTGTTGACCGACCATGTAAAAACGGTAAAAGTTTATTGATTATATATATTTGGATTTAACAAGAGGAATGTGTCCGACCTCAACCCACTTACTAAGGTAAAACTGTATCAGGGAATGATCCTGAACTAAATTCTCTACTGCAGTGATAACTGGTCCAAGTTGACAATTTTGGACTTTAATTATATTAGACAGCTTCAACATTATGTAGAGAAACGCATGCTAAACGTCCGTACATTTACACGCTCTGATTTGGTTGAAAATATTCCTGGCCTCAAAAGATTGGATGTTGATGCTTCCAAGAAATAGCGTGGTTTTTTTTTCTGCAGAAATCGATCGCACTTGATACAAAATACGCGGTAAAGTGTTTGCATCAAATAAGTGTATGACATTTGAAGATTTAAAAATGAAACCACAAAAAAAGTATTTTTCCGAGTGTTACCATTGGCAACCTTGACACTTATTTTGGGTATCAGAGGTTTCCAACAAATGTAGAATTGATAAGACTAGTAAATCGAGCTTTTTCCTTTGAAAATAGCTTCATTCTTGAGAGAATAGACTGTGACCTTTATTTTAGTCGACTTAAACTTATCCATTTAGCTACCACGCCTTCGATATTATCAAGATCCCTGATAATGTAAAGCAGTTACGTATGTGTACCTTGTTATCAAACAATTAACAGTAATTTCTAATAGTAATGTGGACATACTGTGCCACCATTGTCATCAGTACATGTAATGATGACACGTTTCACTGAATAGCTACCTGTAAATTGATAGCAGAGATTCGGACGGAATTGAAAGATATATTGGCAGTTTATGGTATTGACCTGTTAATAACGCTTGCTAATATGGGTAAGAATTTTAACACACTAATCTTGCTGCGATAGAATCTTTTGTCTATGAAAGAACTGTTAATGTGTGATTACTTGTAACGCGACGCGTGTGGATTTTCTTTTTTTTTCTTTGACACAACTACATATGAATTCATCTGCAGATTAGAGGAAGTAAACTTATATTTACCTGTAGGCCCTAATTGTTTCTAAAACTTTTGTGTTAATCTATGATTGTTCTGTTTTGTTGGACTATTCTACACCGTAACATAAGCTGTACTTATATACCCATATTTGTCATACTAAACAGTATTGTGTTGATTGTAATAATCTTTTGATATGTAGGCTTATATCAGCAATCATGTTTTAGCTTGATGTTAAATATATGAAATCACTGATAATGAATTACTACACAGTACTGTTATAGCTGCATGCATGGACTTACACTGTGCAGTAACACTGGTTATTATAGTCGACTCCCCGACAACATTCCTAGTTACTTACACTGTACAGTAACACTGGTTATTATAGTCGATTCCCCGACAACATTCCTAGTTATTTACACTGTACAGTAACACTAGTTATTATAGTCGACTCCCCGACAACATTCCCAGTAACTTACACTGTATAGTAACACTGGTTATTATAGTCGACTCCCCGACAACATTCCCAGCTACTTACACTGTACAGTAACACTGGTTATTATAGTCGACTCCCCGACAACATTCCCCGTTACTTACACTGTACAGTAACACTGGTTATTATAGTCGACTCCCCGACAACATTCCTAGCAGTACACATGTACGCCCCTTGTTCTGATCTGTCCAGTTGTCCCAGTGACAAAACAGGTGAGACAGTAAAGTTGGTGTTGTCCGGTCGTGTCCAGACAAAGGTACAGCCAGGTCTACAATCCGCTGTACATGTGATGTCCGGTAACGTATCCCCCTCTGTCCTGGTGTAGGTAGTGTCGGGAGGGGACAGCGCTATGGAGGTACCGGGGTCGTCTGTAATGTTATATATAAACCCTATTAATATATTACTTATATCAGATCCATTTATGTTTGTACAACCTTACAATTAGGACAATACACCAACCTTTCAGTTGAAGATTGCAACATTATTCAAAGTTTTCCATTAGATAGAACTGAAGTACTAGCTACAGTTGTAATGTATCCTATTTCCTATTACTCTATTATATAGGACTACATCATGTGAGCAGTGCATAGTAAATATAACTGTTCTTTTAAAAACTAATGTTTAATTATTAAGGAAAAAGCACCTCTTTATATGTGTTCTGTCAACCTACGGGATCTTTAAAAATTGTATCGGATGTTTTAAATCAAGACAAATGTCACTTAGTTATCCTGAAACTATAACCCTTTAAAATGATAGATTTATTAAATTAAATCAAACTTCAATGTATACAATCAGTGCGTACGAGAAACTTTTTCAATTATTTGTACGAATTTAACATACGTTGTTGGTATACTTAACACTCACCTGCCACGTTCAGAGTATAGTCTTGGCTGTCCAGTATTTAATTTTTCTTATTTGTCCGGTATGTATTTTGTAATAGTAAATACATTCTAAACAAGGAAACTCATATGTAATACTAACCTGCCACATTAAGTGTATAGTCATCACTGTCCAGTGTCTGGTCAGGTAGGTTAATGTTGGTACGTTTACAGAACCACACAGATCCATGGTCTCCCGTCTGTGGCTGTATGATCCACCGGAACACTGTACCAATGGTTACTCCAGACGTTACACAGGAACAGACATCCGGTGTACAGGGGACGGCGGGGTTGACTATGACGTTGTAACATTGGTCACCACCTACTTGTACACTACCTACTGGAGAAGTGACGTCAGGACGGCGGTAAAACTGGACAATGGTGGCCTCCTCTGGTACATCACACGTCAGCGTAAACTCAGTCCCAGGGACAGCGTACTCAGACGACCCCGGTCAGGGTTACAGCATCTAAAAATGTTTGAAGCATCTAATTTTATAAAATAACTGATCCAATATACATTGATGGTTTAAACGGAAGTACATGATTTATATGTAACCCCATTTCAGATATTTAGTTATCTTAGTTATTAGTTTATCAAGAATCCGGATAAGGTTAGGTTCTGATGACGTATAATTTACGGTACCCTGGAAATAAACAAAAACATTGCAATTCAATTTAAAATATGCATACATCACCGCTCAACTGCATAAGGCTGTACATGCTTATTAATGATTACTAGTATTTTCAATCTTGGGACCCCATAAATGTTATAGTCATTTGAGGCCACGTCTCGTTCAAGTAGACGAACTAGCCATCAATGTTGTAAAACAAAAGCCAATAACACTCCTCGGAAAAAACACAGCAAGGAGGTTGAGTGAGTATCATCGTCAAAATGTGGCTATATCTACAGCTGGACCTCATACTAATATGGGAAAGAAACGGCACACACCATCGTAACTACGTGAGCACCTACATGATTCAGATTACAAGAAGTCGACGTAAACAATGTATTCAAACTCGTAAACATATTTATTGATAGATCTATGGGCTCATGTTAATTTCGTTTGTTCAAAACTGGTAGGTGATTATAATAGAAACGACAAACAGGCGAATTAAACCCGCATTGAGGTGAACTCGATTTGACATGATAGCTGCACGTGCACACCTGGTAAGCGTGAGGAAAGATGCAAACAGAAACCACATGGTCGTGTTCGTACCATGCGATCGAGTACCTCAATATATTTGAAAAAAAGGAGAAAGAAATTATGTATAGACGATATGTATTGAAATCAATTACGTTTTGCAGCACTGTGTATACGTGTACATTTCAATACATATAAATGAGAAATCACTGACGTTTCGCCCCAATGTCACAATGTCCCATGCCACAATGCCCCATTTTTTTATGTCCCAAATTTCTGTCACAATGTCCCAATGGGGGTGTCACAATGTCCCAAATTATTGTGCCTGTCATTACCACAATGTCCCAAAATACCTTGCCATAATGTCCCTAATGTTACCACAATGTCCCAAATGTTACCACAATGTCCCAAAAGATTTATCATGTTTTGTGAAATATTATCATATGCATTGGCTACTTACCACTTATTACAGGATTTGTATAAGTTTCATACCATTTATTCACCGTACAGTGTGGTGTAATTGAGGCTTAATTATGTCGATCTTATTTTCTGCCAGTTTTTATGTAAAGAGGTATAACTCTTACGTTGTTGTGTTGATGTGGCTGCAAGCTATAACATATTCATTATTGCATTTACAGTAAAATTAATAAAAACAAATACAATAACATTTGCATTAGTTTCGTTATATTTCACCTTTCGTCTCCGACCCTTTTTCATTGTTATATAAATACGACCGCAAACATATTTAAGATCACATCATTTCGTTTTAGATCTATACATCTTGTCATCATGCACTGGTGCGTGTGGCTATATAAATAAACAAAGAAGACATGTTTCCACAAGATGAAGGTAAAGTGTTAATTATAGAAACGATATATCATTTGAAGTCTGTGTACATATTGTCAACATACACTGATGGCCGTCACTATCAAAATAAACGACGAAGCCATGTTTCAACAAAAGTTGGTATAGTGTTAATTACAGAAAAGTATTATTGTGTCGCTGCATTGATGGCTGGGATTCTTATCAAAACAACGAAAATAACTGTTTCTGCAAAGTGTAGGTACAGTGATATTATTCCCATCACACACGACACATTAAAGTGCATTACACGGACCAATCAATGAATCAATCGATGAACAGAAGCATGTCTAGGAATATAAATATAGGACCATGTACACTAACAGTATCACACTGAGTATTACCATTCGATATGGATGTACATGTATCTCACGACTGTGTCCAGTGTACCCGTGTGGTGAGACCGCGACAGGGGGCGCTTCAGTGCGACATCTGCCATAGATGGCAGCACAGAACATGCAAGTCTGGTAAGTACCAACAAAATAACTAGTTGAATAAATGGAAATGTATTGGAACGATATGTTAAAATTTGTATTTCTTTATTGATGTTACTTGATTGTAATTAATTGTAATTATAAATGTGCAAAATGAATAAATTGAATTGAATTATATTCACTAATTATCATGCAGACATTTAAGTGCAGGTATAAGTAATCAAATGTATTTAAAACTTATATTATTATAAATTATATACCTTCGCCATGGAAATATTCATATGTGTCATGTTGCCGAAAAAGACGATTAATAATTAGCCTTACCGTGCCGTGTATTTTTAATGATATTTTATGTTGTTTTATCAATCATTGTAGGTGAAGCAGGATGCACTCAGCAACATCTTCATGTCGTCCGGAATCATCGCCGAGAAAGCTCTGTTTTCCATGGCAGACACCGAGCAACCGATCCACAGCCGACCGAAAGCCACGAACCTGTCCAGAATGGCCAACCGTGCACGTGAGAGCTGTCGCCTGAAAGAGCCGGACACTGTTTCTTTCGAGGTATGGGACGTTAGGGGGGAAATTGGGACATTGTGGCATGGGACATTGTGACATTGGGGCGAAACGTCTGGCCCCCGAACACCTCGGTACCTTTTATTCAGAAATAATCAAACACCGTATCATATGCCCATGGCGGGATTCGATAAACCTATCCTACACTTATCAAACCCAGTTTAATCATAAATTACATGAATAAAGTAAGAACAAGTCATATGTCATATGTTAAACACGAGTTACTTTGTTGTAAGTTTAAAATTCTCGTTCCGTTCGTGCCTGAGTTGGAGAAGTATTGTAAGCTTGATGGTGAATTAATTTTTGCTTTTGTTGTTCGTTTCAGGAATGTGTTTGTTCAAACAGCGGAGTAACTCGAACCCAACCACGTAATGTTGTTTATCAAGCAAGATAACTACAGGGTTATTATATAGTATCTTCCTATTTTCATTACTCTGTCAAGGTAAAAATACTGGATATGGAGTATCTGTAGGATAAATAGCATACATGGTAGAGAGGTAATACTATAGTAGATACGTACCTGATGATGATGAGACTGTCAGGAGTAATAAGATGAACCAGATGAGTTTTATATCACAGCGAGATACAAATAAATGTTGATTCTGTAGGTAAATTTTGGACGAACATCTGTTTACGTACATGTTGTATGTAAACTTCCTGGTCGGTACGGTCCTATATAAAGCTATAAATAGATATACCCCGTGTCGTAATATATACCGTTAAAACCGGGTTTAAATTACAACAATCATCAGCATAGACTTGCTTACTAGGTTCCGTGATTGTAAGTCATGTGTTGTTTTTTTTTGTGTGTTTTTTCGTTTTCTTACTTTTTTATTTTCATTTTGCCTCATATATACTATCAGGTATAACCATCTGTACAATGGAGTGATATTTCCAAATTGATAGTAATTAATTATATCAATATGAAAAAAACACACTATCAATTAGAAAACCGATAGACATTACGAGATCAAATAGTACTTGGTTTATTTTGTTTAACGTCCTATCAACAGCAAGGGTAATTTAGGGACATGCCGGTTTTGAAGGTGGATGAGAGCCAAAGTACATTTACCAGGAGAAAACCCGCCGGCCTACGGACAGTACCTGGCAACTGCCCCACGTAGGCTTCGAACTATAAACCTAGAGATGGAGGGCTGGTGATAATGTGTCGGGACACCTTTACCAATCAGCCACCGCGGCCCCTCAATTAATACATACACTCAAAGACATGTAACCGAATTGTACTAGTTATTCTAGCCATAAGTTAGCGATTGACTTCGAACGAGATTGACATGCCATTGTTGTCTCTCAATTAATACAGACACCCAGAGACAGGTGTCAATCCTGTTCGAAGTTAACCGCTAGGTATACATTGATACATATCATTCAATTTATTTGTGTTAAATATGAAGTAGAAATCATGAGATTAAATCACCTATGGCTCTCAAAAAAGTAAACTTTATCAGTCCCTTAGGAACACTTAATAATAAACATATAGAACATATTTACGTAACTTATTTTACAGCTTTACGTTACTTATTGGACAGCTTAATATAATTTATTGGACAACTTTACTCAACTTATTTGATAGCTTAATATAACTTATTGGACAGCTTTACATTACTTTTTTAAAAGCTTAACGTAACCTATTGGACAGCTTTAAGTAACTGATTGGACAGTTTTACCTAACTTATTGGACAGCTTTAAGTGACTTTTTGGACTGCTTTACGTAACTTATTAGACAGTTTAAGTAACTTATTGGACAGCTTCCTTTACGTAACTTATTTTACAGTTTGATATAACTTTTTAGACAGCTTTACGTAACTTATTTGACAGCTTAATATAACTTATTAGACAGCTTTACGTTACTTATTTAAAAGCTTTAAGTAACTGATTGGACAGTTTTACCTAACTTATTGGACAGTTTAGCGTAACTTATTGAACAGTTTTACGTAACCTATTGGACAGCTTTACGTAACTTATTGGACAGTTTAACTTAACTTATTGGACAATTTACGTAACATATTAGACAGTTTATGTAACTTATTGGTCAGTTTACGTAACTTATTGGACAGCTTTACGAAACTTATTTGACAGTTTTACGTAACTTATATGATAATTTTACGTAACTTATTGACAGTTTTAGGTAACCTATTGGACAGCTTTACGTTACTTATTGGACAGCTTTACGTCACTTGTTGGACAGCTTTACGTTACTTATTGGACAGCTTTACGTCACTTGTTGGACAGCTTTACCTTACTTATTTGACAATTTACGTAACTTATTGGACAGCTTACTATTATCTATTAGACAGTTTACGTAACTTATTGGACAACTTTACGTCACTTATTGGAAAGCTTTACGTTACTTTTATGACAGTTTTACGTAACATATTGGACAGCTTAATATTGTCTATTAGACAGTTTACGTAACTCATTGGACAGCTTTACGTCACTTATCTAACAGCTTTACGTCACTTATCTGACAGCTTTACGTCACTTATCTGACAGCTTTACGTCACTTATCTGACAGCTTTACGTCACTTATTGGACAGCTTTACGTCACTTATTGGGCAGCTGTATTATATAAGTGTCATATGCTAAGATACTCCAGACGAAAATTTATTGGATACCGTGTACGTAAAAAACTTAAGAGGCTATTTTTGTCTGAAAGCTTCTAGTTTATTTTTAAACGCGTGATTCAAAGTATTCAACGATATTGCATCACGAAGATGACCCAGGACTAAATTGAATAATTTGTGGTATACAATGTACATAACATGTGACAATGATGCAGTGTATATCACCAAACTGTGATATCATTGAATGTGTCTGAAAGTAAGTAAATATATCTGGTAAATACATTAACTGCATCAAAATGCGTATCGTCATGCTTGTCTAGGTCGGCTTACCTGATATGTGTTATGTGTTATGTTTTTTTGTTTTTTTTTTGCGATAATCACATTTACATCACCATTTTAACCGATAATGCTTGTTATCTTTAAAAAGATATTCCAGATCAAGAGTTATTTACTCGGGTATTTTGTTTTCCTGGGTCTTTTTCTTTTATTACTGAGACACCTAGAATGGTCACTGTAGGAGTTTGATGAATGCATTTGTCCATTATCTTAGAGGTAAATTGATAACTGAAATTATCGTTAAGTCAACAATTTCTCTACATTGATGTGTTTGGTTTGTCTCTACTGAAAAAAAAACCATTGTACAGCATGGCAGGCGTGTATTATTCTAGTCGTTCCACACAACGACACGTCATACATGATGTCCATTTCGAAGATAGTGGCTACATTAATAGAAAGTATCAAAGGAACGTGAAGACCGTGAAGAAGCACGCGTCGTTATAGACCTTAGAAAGAAAATAGAATCCCCCTCCCCCCCAAAAAAAAAAAAAATAAAATAAAAAAAAAAATAATAAGTAAGATAAAATAAATAACAACAATAACAAAAACAAACACAAAAAAACAAGTCACATCAGTACTGCATAAATTTATGTAGGTAACGACCTCCGTCTAATCTTTTTTGATGTGTTACTTCTTTGTTTTTCAGAAATTTGCTGAACGATTTTGATAGATTTGAATAATGCGACCTGTAACGTGGGAAAGATTTAGTTTGGAATAACTTTGTGGCTCTTCATCCCAGCAGCCTACTTGTAAAAGTCAATGGCACTATCGGTTGTGTTAATGTAGCAAAAAGCAGATGATTTGATCGAATGTTTCCCCTTGTTATGTAGGAATATGGTTTGTTATTGTACTGATTAACAAAGTGTATGGATCACAATGATGATTAGTTAGTTGATATTGGAGATTACCGAAATCATAAATTGAGGTCACTTGTTTGAATTTGCTGAATGTATGCATTTTAAATGTCTTCCAAAGCTGCCAACTGACTACTGACGATTTTCGTCAAATGTCCATTTTTAATTTAACACCAAACTTGGAATGTTCTGATTTGAGACTTTATTGAAAAGTATTCAATGTCAATTAAACAAAGCAGTAATAAAACTTAAAATAAAGCATAACAAATACGAATGTAAACATCTCCGATGGTGACTTAATGAAAAAGTACTACACTAATAACTATATTTTATTTTGATAAGTAAACAATGAAATGCATAAGGAAAGTCACTTCTCACATTTCTCTATGTAATATCGGTACTTAAAAGCTCTATGTAAGTCTTGAAATGTATTTCTCAATGTGATGGCTTTTCTACTACGAATTATCTACCGTTGTTTTTGAATGCCGGTCAACATTGTTAAAATTTTTACAATGTCACTATTGCACATGATCAATCCGTTTCTTTAGGAATGGCAGCATTTCATATTTTAGTTATACAGTCTTGAAAAAGGCACAAGTTCAGAAAAGAATCAACTTTAGCACGATACGGAAAATCAGTAAAACCAAGTGGAATTGTTATTTAACAGTAGTGAATCTTTAACTGGCTGCAAAATGTAACAACTTGTCGGATGTAAAACATCAAATAGTTATTGTGGTATTCCCGATATAGTTTCCTGTTAATGTACAGACACTGGATACATTGACGGGATGACTGGGTAAGTACCACCTTCCCACAGCGCTGTTTTGTTCTATGATATACAGTTGACAAGTCAGCGGCTTCAAAGGTATAATGTTTTGTAACAAAACAGCATTCGTATCCTTTTCTTTTATACTGGTTATGATCTTCATCTGTCGACGTATTTGTTTTGTCTGATTAAAAACTGGCAATGTTTGTTCTATTCAAATCCAGGATATTTCAGACTCGGTTCTCAGCAGGTTACAGATATTTCTGTTCAATTTACATACAATTCAGTATGCCATACGACATGTTGTATGTCTTCTGTACACGTTTTTTTCGTCCGTATCAATATTTCCTGTTTCCACCAATGGCGGTATTGACATATGTTCCTTTATCGCCTGTAAAACAGAAATCACATATAACCTCAACGAAAAGCAAGAACATCAGACACAATAAAATGTGGTTCCATAAAATTCATTTTGTGATTATTAAATCCTGGAATCAACGCAAACATACTGTGTGAATCCTACTTAATGAACTTTTTACAAATCCTAGTCAGTATTTGAAAGAATAAATATATTCATTTACTAAATATCATACAGTAAAACATACATGTATTATATTTCTTCAAATTTCCGGTATTAAGGTACAATGTGTACTACGACTTACCGGATGCTGAACTGTGAAGTTCATCATAGACGTTCGGATCGGAGCGTTCCTCCAAAGACTGGTACTGTCTGTTATTACAAATAGACAATAGACAAATGATTATAATTTCGAGTATCAATATAGATATACTTGTAAGAGTAAATAAAGTGTATTACGAACCCCAAAAAGGAAACAATGATACTTCTTAAAATCTGCAAAGGAAAACTAATACATGTAAGCATTACCTACCCGCCCTCTCCATCACCGACTGTATCGTTTTGGTAAACTGTAAGTACAAAGAATAATGTGGAAACATTCACTCACTTAAGTGAAAATGTAAAGTGCATTAATGCTAATGGTTCCGAAGCATGATGTTAATATTAACGTTCAGGTAAAGGCACATTTTGTTCATGAATATACTGCATGAATATTCATGAACATTTACATCAAGGTACTTAAACTCAATTCCTTATTATTACGCCTGTTCATTTCAAAACAACAAAGCATTATTATTTTGTTGATTTGCATTATGTTGGATATTTTTCAACGTTAATACTTCGACAAAAATCAATATCAAGACAACAATACTATGAACACTTCATTAGATTCATAGAGAAAAATACAGTAGACTCTGTCGAAATAGAACTCTGTCCAATCTGGATAGTAGTCAAACAAAATCCTACTACATCTTAAGTACTTTAACTACTTTGTCTACTCTGTAATGCGGCCTATTTTAAATTCGAGTTCGTTCTTTACACTAAAATATCTACTCTCTTTAAACCATCGTCAATTTCGTTCTGGTCCAGTAGGCAACGATGACTTTGTGAGCGGCCAGCGGATGTTTATACAGTGATAAACAGGTGATTTATCAATTGATCCTGGACTGTTATTTTCAAGGCAAACAACGGCAGCCAAACACTTAACCTATTGACGAATAATAAAAAAAAAATCTGTCTTTTAAACTATAACATATTACAATGTACGTAACTGTCAAATATAATCACAAACTGCTTAGATATGAAAGCAGCGAGACTTCCTCGTTACGAATGTAAAACATTTATATGTAAAACTGTCTTACTGTGCTGAATTCCTCCAAGTTCAGAATATACGGACGGCTTAGCAATGCCATTTGGATCAAGTTGTTGATATGGAGATCTGCGTAAAAAATACAAACGTGAATTATGATGGTCACGTGATTTAAAAAAAATACAAATGCAGCATTATTCAATAAAACATTTTCTGAATGCAGTCTTACCTTTCATTATTTCTATCAGGTTGTCCGTCTGTAAATAAGATAAAAGTATTAAGTTCGTTTGAAAATGCAAAGGTATTTATCAAAGCAGAATTTTTTTTTTTATGCCCGTTAAGTTTTAAAATTGATAGGAAAAAATAAATAAAAACATCAAAATAATATACAACTTTTAGGTAACGTATTTTCTATGGTAACGGTGAGTACAATAGCTGATAATACCTCTTTCTGAAAGTTGAACATTCTGCAATTCCGTCTGTTTTGGAAGTTGACAATTTCTGAAACATACGAAATGTTGACCTGGTCAAGAGAAAGCGTTTGTTTCAAAGCTACACCGGTTCAATAATGCTGCTGCTTTAATTACGTTACATAAATGTTGCGCTAACCAGATAAGCATATTTACGTTTTTGATCCTATGACGCTTGGTGTTTCCGTCAAGGTAATCCTATATTTTAAATCGACAAATACGCATTTACAAATAAAAGTCATCTGTCATCATAATTAAAAGGTATGCTGACGTATCAAAATAATAATACGTATACCTACATGTATCAACAAATCATTTACATACTTTTAACATAGTAGTATACCTACAGCAAATGTACCTACATACAACACATATGCATACCTTCAAGAAATGTTCAAGCCTAATGCACATTTACGTACATACAACACATTTAACTACCTACAGCACATTTGCATACTTACAACACATTTACATACATACCTCACATTTATTTACAAAAACAAATGAACATACCTACATCACATTTGCAAACATAAACCACATTTGCATACCTACAGCACATTTACATACCAACAGCACATTTGCCTACATAGCATTTACTTACCTACAATATAATCACTTACCTACACCACAGTTACATACCTACAGCACATTCACTTACCTACAGTACAATTTTCTACCTACAGCACATTCACTTAACTACACCACAGTTACATACCTACATCACTTTAATGTATCTACAGCACGTTTACGTACCTAAAGAACCGGAACTTACTAACAGAACATTTACTTACGTATACCACATTTACTTATATACAGCACCTGCAGTAGGTTCAGCATTTCCAATTACGTGCAGCACAATTCCTTATCTACAGTACATATACTTACCTACAGCACAGTTGTCGGTTTCCTGCAAAACAACATTCAACAACTTATTTTTGTATTATGAAAATCATAGATAATTGCTTTTGGTGTGACGATCTTCTCGTGTCTAAGATATGTTTACATCGTTATAACGACATTGTAGGTTCTTATTAAATGTACTTACGTCGGACCAAAATCACGACACCAGCTGTCAACAGCAGTATAAGAACACCAGTGACTGGCAACACAACTGCTGCTACATTTGCACTCTCGGCTAGAGATGGGCGTGCTGATTAAGAAAGCATTTTTTTTATCAACAAACATTCCCTCTTTTAAGATTTTTTTTTACTGAAACATTTCTTAAAATTTCATTTTATCCTAAACTGAAGTGTATGGTCACTGCAAGCAATTATAAATAGAATATCATCAAAATAAAGTTATTTGACACATGTAATCAAGTTTTGAAACCGAAATCATACACAATTTGTACTGAGGAAGTCGTCTAATGTATAATCTATCTGTTTTATTAGCCTTTACCTCTCTATATAACTCTACTACCGCCATTTACACAATTATCTCTGCATATGTGTGGAGTAGAGCTATAGGAATTATGCTATCTGATTGTTTTATATGTGGGGACACGCAGAAAAGGAAGATCCAGTCTATCAATGGATTTCCAATGACACATATACAAAAGAAACTCATTTACGTATAAATCTGGAGCATAATACGAGATATGTTTATCACTTTAAACAGTTTCTTTTATATTTCAATTTAATTTATTCATCTGCTGTTTCCACTTTCATATTTCATATATGTTTGATGCGTTCTTAGTCTGGTTCTTTACTTACGTAATAAGTTGGATCATCATTTAGATTTAATGAAATATCAGGAAATGAACTTTACACAGTGATCTGTTCTTTAAGCCGACCTTAGAGATAAATCATTTAAAAGTGTTTAAGCACTGACGATCGACAAATCAAAGACAAAATGATTGGGATAACCTACAATCCACTATTTTATAATGGTTTACTGAAAAATCGATCACCTTGTGTTGTACAGTTAACTTCTTCGAGTAAAGACGAGTTCCCAAATTCATTAACAGCATATACAGTGAAGAAATGCTTTGTGTCAGCTGTCAGACCTGTAACTGTTGTAGTAACACTTTGGCCACGTCCTGGGTCAGACTGGTTAATATTTCTGTCGATTGTTATGCTGTTCTGCGTATCTGTCCGTAAACCAACTATAAATGTTTGACTAGACCCGCCGTTGAATCCGGATGTCCAACTCAGCGTGGCTCGATCTTCAAAAGGGCACATAGCTAAACCCCCATAAGGAGGGTCTGGTTTTCCTACAGAAGAAATTTGAAAATAGAGACAAAGTGACCTTAACTGTCACCGAGGTATGCATATATACTGACTTTTTACCAAACAATGTTGTTAATAATATCATCCCAATGTTATACAAAATGGGAGCCAGGGTAACACAAGGAAAATACACATAAACTGACACTTTTTGGCCCCGTGCCAAACCGTTAGAATATAAGTCCAAAATGTTTTTGGTTTTCAACTGATACTGATATTGACCACATATACCAGAAAGAATATGTTTTTTTTTTCTGAATATGCACGAACTTGTAAACTTCAACCGCTGTCTGTCAGTTTGATCCGTTTTGGCCCCGCCCACGATGACTAATTCTAATCAAATACTTTGCAATGAAAATCTTTATAAAAAGTAAAAATGATGTCGTAATACTGCAATTGCTTTCCAATAGAATCCTCGCTTCGTTTGATTAATTTGTAATGCAGTTAGCTTTTCCGTGTTGTCTACGAAAATGGTGAAGCAATCATGTCATGTTGTATAAATTGTTAAAGGTGCAACATTTAGGAAACAACGCCGTAAAAGGAGAGTTCGGCGCAAGCTTTAAATATTCTTCAATAAACTACAATAATAATATCAGATGTATTCACCTTTTGCTGCAGCAGTAAAAGTGAGGGTATCACTGCCCTGACTGTTCGTCGCCGTTACATTGTAGACACCAAACCAGGACGCTTGTATATTCTTTCGTGTCCCGACTGATACGGCTGACAGATTTGTCACTGTGAACATATCTTGAATATCAAAATTGTCGCTGCCATTGACAAGATTTGTAACACCCGTGCCTAGTGATGTTTCGAAAGACCAAGAAAAAGTTGGTTGTGGGTTCGAGAGGAACATGGCATTCATCACTAAAGTCTCAGTCGTTGCTAATCCAAAATCGTTATTGAGTTTAACTCTTGGGTCCTGACGTGGTTTACCTATAATATACACGGTAAATGAAAAACATATAGATAAAATGGAAAACATTTTAATAAATTCATGAACATTTTATGAATAAAAACCTGCCTGTAGCCATACTGTATACGAAACATGATCCTTAATTAATCTCAATTAAAACCAAACAGCTTGAATTCACCATGGACATCTAGTTAGCCTTAACATATGATTTGGACACTTTGAACTGTACTGAAGATTACAAATTATGAAGCCTCATCGACCTGTTCTATAGGGACCACAGAACCAAATCAAAAATAGAATGTGGGTTTTCCCCGTTTGGGCAGAAGATTTAATAGGAAGGTGAATACATCGGGGCCTACTGATTGGATATTAAGGTGAGAGAAGTTTCCAAAGTTTTAATATGTGGGTCGGGCAATACATATAGATGTAAAATATATAGAAAAACAGTTATTTTTTTGCTAGCCTGTTTTTGTCAGGGGGAGGTAGGTAAGTGTGTATTTTGTTGTTAATTTACATGAATTTTTGGTGCTGATTTCAATACAAGATGGCGGCCCCCATATAAAAAAGTTCAAATTGGTAGAATTTTTTTATAATTCCATTTAGAGGTTTCCGAGATGACATACTTCAGAATTATTGCTACTGGACCAGTGTTGAAAACTCAATTTAAGCAGTACAGTGATAAACGTTAACATTACCGTCTATGGGAAATCATTTGGTTCCGTGGTCCCTATAGCCTATAAAAAGAAAATTCGATTTCAAAAATAATCATGCGATACATGCAAAAACGATCTACATCACAGTCACTGAACATGTGAATTTTGAAATTGGCACCATTTCCTTTAAGTAATAATCAAATGTAGATTACTTTGTAGCTTTGCAATTACTAAACTAAAGGCGTACGGATATTCTTGTAAGACCTTGAACTCTAACTTGATCTGCAATCACTGCCTTGTCTTATCCCACACATCGTCGGTGCCCACTCGATCTGTCCTCACTTGGTCCAGTCAATCCGTAGGGACACTTACACACGAAATTACTTTGAAAGTATGTGTAATATATTGTCCAGACCATCCTCTTAACATTTTTTGTTAGAAAGGTGTGACGCTGAAAGACAAACTTAACATATACAAATGCGTACCGGCTAATCAATCGTCATGTACAGCTTCAACAAAGTCTTCTAACACGTAAGTGGGACGGACAATGTTACTGAACATTGTAAATGTTATATACGTAACTTGTTAGTGATTGGTTATGTTGTGATTAACATATTTGCTTTATATAAACTTACACAGAACGTTGACCGGTATATCCCTGGTGACCGCTGTGTTAGAGACACTGTTTCTGACAGAACAGGTGTAGAGTCCGGTGTCCAGACATTCAGCGTTAGGCAGGGTGTAGGTACTCTCCAGGACGTCTGGGGTGATCAGTAGAACTGTGTTGTTGGCTTTATAGAACCACTCTATTGTGGACGGAGGGGAACTCTCCACCAAACACACTAGCGACTTAGGTCCATGTTCAGTCACGTCAGAATCACCGTCAGTGTAATCAAGACTGAGAATTCGTGGTGGAACTGAAATATAGAGAAATCTTATAATCAAATCATTTTGATATGAATAAAATTGGGTTAGTCTTTCGTTAAAGTTTTAGCACGACGCGAGTTCGAATCCTACGGAGGTTCACTTTTATTTCCCTTTTTTCATCCCTTTCTTTTTTAATTTTCAAAATCAATGCCATATGATAGATGCTCTTATTCGTAGTACTGTAGTACCTGTAAAGAAATGTATATTTCATCAACAAATAATGCAATACTCAAGAAATAAATTACAAGGTTTTCCCGGGGTTTCTTTGCTGTTTTTCTATTAGAAAGAGGTCGATCTCAGAACTAAACAGTACATGGTAGAATAGAAATAAGCAACTTTGACTCGTGTATTGTTGCAGGATATACAACGAGGACTCGGATATTTTGCAATCAAATTAATAACGAAGGCCGCAGGCCTGAGTTATTAATTAAAATTGCCAAATATCCGTGTCCGAGTTGTATATCCTGCAACAATACACGAATCACCGTTAATTATTTCTTAAGTAAAACAGACTTTCTGATTCAAAACAAGATCTCCACAAATGTGTATGTCTTCCTGATACAATGTATGAATGCAGTTATGTGAGATATACATTAAAAACACATACCAAATAATACAAAACATAAGTGTTAAAGTAAATATATAGACATGATGCCGGTAAATCAGGTATGACTTCGTATACAAAACAAGTACAACGCAAAATAGTAAGCAACTAATCACATGGCTTATATTATTGTACGTCTGTTATTCATATACACTAAGCACGCATGTCCTAAAATTCAGATAAAAAAGTTGCCAAGTCAGGAAAAGTATACATGATTATTATTTCAATTGTTATGTCTTTTTCAAAATCAATTTTAAGGTCTGTGTAGTGGGCAACAGTTTACTAAAATATATTACTCTATTCTCTAATAAAACAACAGAATATACCTACACTGTACAGTAACACTGGTTATTAAAGCCGACTCCCCGACAACATTCCTAGTTACTTACAGTGTACAGTAACACTGATTATTAAAGTCGATTCCCCGACAACATTCCCAGTTACTTACACTGTACAGTAACACTTGTTATTATAGTCGACTCCCCGACAACATTCCTAGTTACTTACACTGTACAGTAACACTGGTTATTATAGTCGACTCCCCGACAACATTCCTAGCAGTACACCTGTACGTCCCGTGCTCTGATCTGTCCAGTTGTCCCGATGACAACACGGGTGAGACAGTAAAGTTGGTGTTGTCCGGTCGTGTCCAGACAAAGGTACAGCCAGGTCTACAGTCAGCTGTACAGGTGATGTCCGGTAACGTGTCCCCTTCTGTCCTGGTGTAGGTAGTGTCGGACGGGGACAGAGCTATGGAGGTGCCGGGACCATCTAAATGTTTAAATGCACATTTGATGCTTTGAAAATGTACTATATGAACATAATGTATTTTTACGAGCGCATGTACAGTGGAACCTCTATAAACCGAACATACATGGGACATGGATATTTAGCCAGTTTACTGAGGGTTCGGTTAGGAGGTGATCACCTTTACCGGTCGAGTTGATATGATTGGTCGATTATTGTATTTTATTACATTTTTACCAGTGAAATATCAAAAATTATTCATTATATAAAAGTGGTATTTTTCACTAGTGAAGAATATCATATTTTTCACTAGTGAAAAATATCACTTTTGCTGATTTGACCAATCAAATTAAAGATTAGAAAATACCAAACTAATTGACCAATCAGAAAGCCCGACATATATGTCAGCACCTGGACAGGGGAAACTACTGTTTTTGTTTTCAAATTATGGCTGTAGTCCTACTTAGCATACGGGGTAGGGTTTTCTTTATAAAAAATGTAATAAACAGAATATCTAACAGTGTCTTCAGTAATACCAAATATATTTCACTCGTGTGGCTAATATTTTGATATTTTTCACTCGTGCTGCGCTCTATAGATTGTACCCGATTACAAACAGGCACTAGGCCTACTGAACGTACGTTGACAATTTGATTTGTCTCAAGAATATAAATATCATGAAAGTAAAGCAATGCATATGCTACAGATTAGATCAGTATTTGTACATTTACTGCACTTTACGATCGACCTATATACTGTTAAATCCGGCCGAAGCTTCGCTATGTGGTGGAGCTCCATACGGAATATTATTTTTTTTTACAAAAAAACGGAAATCGAATGATAAGACAGTGTATGGAGATGTGCTGTATGGAGATTTGCTGATTCAACACTAATTACAACTGATCAGTTGATACCGGTCGAATTCCCAATATCGGTATTGTCTTAAAAAATAAACATCTGACACTGGCATCATTTAAGTGTGTATATTTATGACCCTGCAAGAAAACCCCCTGTATATATATATATATATATATATCTATTGGGAGATAAATTTTAATATGTTGTGCCTTATACATTGTTAAAAACAAATTACGGTCAATACGTTTATATCAGACATTTTAAGTTGTATTTTTTGTTTTGCAATAGGGCTTCCTAGCTAGGTATGTTGGTGTTAATTTTTTTTTCAATATTCTTTGGAATAATTCTATAGCGAAACGTCTGAGTCTCCTAATTTTGAGTAAAGCTAATTAATACCGCCGTAGTTAAGCATCTGTCTTCGCGTCTGTCATCACTTAATTTGAGTGACCTTCCCTGCATTGTTTTCACTAGTTATACTCTTTGAAAAAATGATATGAAGGTCTTTTAAGTGAACGATAGTTTACTCAAATATACAATGGTTCAAACAATATATATATTTAGATTCTATTATAATCTACTAAAACAAGCAAAATATACCTACATTGTACAGTAACACTGGTTATTATAGTCGACTCCCCGACAACATTCCTAGCAGAACACCTGTACGTCCCGTGTTCTGATCTGTCCAGTTGTCCCAGTGACAACACAGGTGAGTCAGTAAAGTTGGTGTTGTCCGGTCGTGTCCAGACAAAGGTACAGCCAGGTCTACAGTCCGCTGTACAGGTGATGTCCGGTAACGTGTCCCCCTCTGTCCTGGTGTAGGTAGTGTCGGACGGGGACAGAGCTATGGAGGTTCCGGGACCGTCTGTAAACATTAAATGTTTGATTGTCTCCGATATGTTAATGTGTTTGTGCGTATGTACATAAATTAGGAGATACAATGTAATAATGTGTGCCTAATCCATTGTTATAAAATTTACGGTCATTACGTTTAAATAAAACCATTTATGTTGCATTTTATTTTGCGAATTGGTTTTCCTAGCTAGGTATGTTGGTGTTACTTCATAGCAATGATGCTTTGGAATAGTTCTGTAGCGTAACGCCTGAATCTTTTAATTCTAAAAGCAGGTAGTTAAGAACGGCGAAGTTAGGCATTGCTCTTTGCGTCAGTCATCACTAAATTTTAGTGACTTTAAAGTTTCCATTTTGTAAGTGTTTGTTTCTCCGCAGAAGTGTTATGCAAGAGGACAGATGCGAATTGGATGCTGTTGAGATCTCCAGTTAAGTTTCCCCTTGTCTAATGACGTGTAAAAAATGTGTTGACATCAGCGTACATGTAGTTGATTGGGTTGCGGTGTTTTATAAATTGACCGTAAAATTCAGACATGTAACACACTTTATTTGTTTCCCTATCTTTATATTATGTCGTCTGTTCGATGTGTATATAGTTTGACAATATATCTTTTGCCGAATTTGAAAGTTATTTTTTTTTTAATTTTAGAAGAAGGAGATTGCGGGGCAAGTAAGCAAAATGACAGATCCATGAGTAGACAGCCTACATACACTGTACTTGTTTTGTTTAGGTGCCATTTTCTAATCCACGGTTCTGTCTGACACTCGTCTCCCTCTCTGAATGCAGTGAGTTACGGCTGAGAGACACCAACAAAGACGACAATGATTTGGGAGTATATAGAGCTCTTAATGACCCTGTTGCTGCCGTGAAAATCCTTATTGGTAAATACATAACGATGTAATGAAATATGTAGCAAGAAATATCGATAAAATGAATTCGCTACCCGAAGTATATCGACCCGATATTTATTGTTAATTCACTTTATAATCAAAAGTGTAATAAAACAAAACCAAACAGTTTGCGCCGCCGGTCATCAGATGATTTCGTTCCGCAGTTCCGTAGTGAAAAAGACATTTACGTACATGACAGTAAGTTGTACGTACACGATAATTAAGTTGTAGGTAAAACTACGAAGCTGTACGGACATACTAATTAAATTATACGTACAAAAATACTATGTTGTACGAACAAGATACCAAATTATACCTACACGATACTAAATTGTACAAACATGATAATTAGTTTGTACGTACCGGGTACAAGTTGTACGTACGAGATACTAAGTTGTACACAATTACACACAGCCTATACCACTGGAAATGCGGCCCGGTACCCCGACATGGTTGTCTATAAGATGAAATTAATACTTGAATACAATGCATTGATATACACCTATATATACACACATATATATGGGTGTCTTTGTTTGTTTGTTTTTGCTTAACGTCCTATTAACAGCCACGGTCATTTAAGGACGTGCCAGGTTTTGGAGGTGGAGGAAAGCCGGAGTACCCGGAGAGAAAAAACCACCGGCCTACGGTCAGTACCTGGCAACTGCCCCACGTAGGTTTCGAACTCGCAACCCAGAGGTGGAGGGCTAGTGATAAAGTGTCGGGACACCTTAACCACTCGGCCACCGCGGCCACTTATATATATGGGTGTCTAGGTAGCGGTGGGTTTCAAGGAATTAGATATACATACGGAGTGTAGCGAGACGGTATTTTTTCGCGGATTTCATACGGGGCTCACAGACTTTGTTGTGATTTTTTTTACATCTTTTTTATGTTTTTGCTTAAAAGTGACAGCATTTTGAAGTTTAGTTCGATTGTTTTTGTCAATTGTACTGCTATATATGCATGTCTGGTATATCATACGGCCATGCTTTGTATGTTTTAGTACATTTTTGCAATATTAAACGCCGATTGTTCGCGGTGCCGGGGCTAGACGGAAAAACGGATACAATGTATTTATCGTTTGTAGTGTAATGTTTTAGTGTTTTCACATGAGTAGAGAAAAGACCACTTCTGGTTCTAACATATAAGGAAGTTTAATATGTATAAGTCTATGCTCTGCTTGGAAACGCATACCAGGATCTGACACCCTATAGAAAGGCCGAGGAGTTTTAAAACAAGCAATTATTCAGGTAGTTTTCAGAAAATAGTTGCAATCGATTGAAAATATCAGCAATCCAGATTAAATTTAAATATGAAATGACTAGTATGACAAAGCCCCTACCTTGGATGTTTCAGTATTTTGTCCTTATAAGCAACAATTTGTCAAAAACAGTAATATTTACAGTTACAATGTTTATCAAAGATAAAATTGCGGACAGGTAGCCTGGCGGCGGCTTCGCACGTGTTTAACCGGGTAAGAGAAAACACGATGCAGATCATAGCAAATACTCCTGGCATTGGGCCAGAAAAAAATAAATATAAAGAACAAATACTTAAGAGCCCGTAACATATAACGTGATCTAAAATGTGATCCTAAATAAAATATTATTTTCGTTTCATTTTTCTTATTTCATATACATCGTGAGTAAACTGATAAGTCAAGCAAATGTTCAACGCGTAAAAGTACGTGAAAAATGCTTTGATTTTTTATCGATTCATCATTTGCTAGTAATCACCTGAGTTTATTTTGAGAGGAATTTGGAGGATATATGAATGTCAATGTCTATATTCACCCCTCTATTACGTCCTTGGGCACGTGCGTTGTAAATCGCGTGATATATCAAATTAAGGGTTATCAGATGTGACTTAGGAAACACTACTTCTTTTATGGGAGGGGGGTGGGGGAGGGGGGCGAATCCAAGTATGCGTCTCGAAGCAGAACACAAACTAAAATGGGTGTTAGTCAGTAGCTAGTCTACTCAAACCGTGCTGGACCGTATTTTAGCGCCGTACCAACACCGTAGTGGCACAGTTAGACCATTACACGTGTACCGTACACGGATACGCGACCACCCGGGAATGTCTGTAGTGTTATTGGGCTACAGTGACTTACGAAAGGACAAAATGAGAAGCACACATACATGTACCCAGACTACCAGAACAAACCAGTCGATAAAACACACTGCAATACAGTGGTATTGTTGATCACCGTGACATTCTGTACCAGTACCGTGGAACTACTGTTTTCGCGCAAAAATTTAGTAAGGAAGGGTCTTACTCGGTATATAGAACTGTGGACATCCGTGATACACCTCGGTAAGTATCGGCAAAGTGTGACTGGGACTTTAGATATGATGACTTGAACATACTGTGATCATAGAGATATTTCTCGGGACGATTTCTTATTACTGAAACTTTGAGCATATTTCTGAAAATCTCAATTGGGAACTTTTTGATCTGTAATGTTAGCTGTAAATTTAGTCTCCCATTGTTCATGATAAAACTACAATGATAATTACAAAAACAAATATCGAAAGAACGAACACCAGTTTAAGCATGTTCTTTATTGTATTTTTGACTTAAGTTTGCTCCAATAATTCTTTGTTTTGTCCGTTTTAATACAATCCCTGTTTCATCATTGCGCTTGTATATTTAACTATTTTTCATTTTACTCAAAACAAAAGGTACGTGATTCGTTCTTTATAAACACTGTCCATGTTGATATCAAAGCTGTTTATTGTCAAACTCCAAAATATGTCGAGGTTTACAAAAGTAAACACTACTACATTTAAACGCATATAATACATTGTACTCACCTGCCACATTAAAAGTATAGTCATCACTGTCCAAATTTTGGATAGTTAGGTTATAGTTGTTACGTCTACAGAACCACACAGATCCATGGTCTCCCATCTGTGGCTGTATGATCCACCGGAACACTGTACCAAGGCCTCCAGACGTTACACAGGAACAGACATCCGGTGTACAGGGGGCGGCGGGGCTGACTATGGTGTTGTAACATTGGTCACCAGCTACTTGAATACTACCTACTGGAGAAATGACGGCAGGACGGCGGTAAAACTGGACCAGATTGGCCTCCTCTGGTACATCACACGTCAGTGTAAACTCAGTCCCAGGGACAGCGTACTCAGACGACCCCGTCAGGGTTACAGCATCTTAAGCACACGGGTGCATGTCAAAAAGACTATAATAATAATATATCAGTGTCTGTCCATAGTAAAACTATATCATTGTCAGTCCATAGTGAAACTATATCATTGTCTGTCCATAGTGAAACTATATCATTGTCAGTCCATAGTGATAATGTATCATTGTCTGTCCATAGTGATAATGTATCATTCACTGTCCAAAGTGATAATGTACCATTGTCTGTCCATAGTGATAATGATTTATTGTCAATAGTGACGGTGTATCACTGTCTGTCCATAGTGATAATATATCATTGTCTGTTCATAGTGATAATGTATCATTGCCCATAGTAATAATGCATCATTGTCTGTCCATAGTGAAAATGTATCATTGTCTGTCAATAGTGATAATGATTTATTGTCAATAGTGACGGTGTATCACTGTCTGTCCATAGTGATATTGTATCATTGTCTGTCCATAGTGATAATGTATCATTGTCCATAGTAATAATATATCATTGTCTGTCCATAGTGATAATTTATCATTGTCTGACCATAGTGATAATATATCCTTGTCTGTCCATTGTGACAATGTATCATCGTCTGTCCATAGTGACAATGTATCATCGTCTGTCCATAGTAATAATGTATCATTGTCTGTCCATAGTGATAATGTATCATTGTCTGTCCATAGTGATAATGTATAATTGTCTGTCTATAGTGATAATGTATCATTGTCTGTCCATAGTGATAATGAACCATTGTCCATAGTGATAATATATCATCGTCTGTCCATAGTAATAATGTATCATTGTCTGTCCACAGTGACCATGTACCATTATGTGTCCATAGTGATCATGTATCATTGTCTGTCCATAGTGATACTATATCATTGTCTGTCCATAGTGTTAATGTATCATCGTCTGTCCATAGTAATAATGTATTATTGTCCATAGTGATAATGTATCATTTTATGTCTATAGCGATAATTTATAATTGTCTGTCTATATTGATAATGTATCATTGTCTGTCCATAGTGATAATGTATCATTGTCTGTCCATAGTGATAATGTATCACAGTATGTCTATAGTGATAATGTATCACTGTCTGTCCATAGTGATAATATATCATTGTCTGTCCATAGTGACAATGTATCATTTTCTGTCTATAGCGATAATTTATAATTGTCTGTCTATATTGATAATGTATCATTGTCTGTCCATAGTGATACTGTATCATTGTCTGTC
The DNA here is from genome assembly GCF_902652985.1 of Pecten maximus. Lineage (NCBI taxonomy): Eukaryota > Metazoa > Mollusca > Bivalvia > Pectinida > Pectinidae > Pecten > Pecten maximus. Next base: position 25,214,705 of record NC_047027.1, read on the forward strand.
CATAGTGATAATGTATCACAGTATGTCTATAGTGATAATGTATCACTGTCTGTCCATAGTGATAATATATCATTGTCTGTCCATAGTGACAATGTATCATCGTCTGTCCATAGTGACAATGTATCATCGTCTGTCCATAGTAATAATGTATCATTGTCTGTCCATAGTGATAATGTATCATTGTCTGTCCATAGTGATAATGTATAATTGTCTGTCTATAGTGATAATGTATCATTGTCTGTCCATAGTGATAATGAACCATTGTCCATAGTGATAATGTATCATCGTTTGTCCATAGTAATAATGTATCATTGTCTGTCCATAGTGACCATGTACCGTTATGTGTCCATAGTGATCATGTATCATTGTCTGTCCATAGTGATAATGTATCATTGTCTGTCCATAGTGATACTATATCATTGTCTGTCCATAGTGTTAATGTATCATCGTCTGTCCATAGTAATAATTTATCATTGTCCATAGTGATAATGTATCATTTTCTGTCTATAGCGATAATTTATAATTGTCTGTCTATAGTGATAATGTATCATTGTCTGTCCATAGTGATAATGTATCATTGTCTGTCCATAGTGATAATGTATCACTGTCTGTCTATAGTGATAATGTAGCACTGTCTGTCCATAGTAATAATGTATCATTGTCCATAGTGATGATGTATCACTGTCTGTCCATAGTGATAATGCATCACTGTCTGTCTATAGTGATAATGTATCATTGTCTGTCCATAGTGATAATGTATCATTGTCTGTCCATAGTTATAATGTACCATTCTGTGTCCATAGTGATCATGTACCATTCTGTGTCCATAGTGATAATGTATCATTGTCTGTCCATAGTGATAATGTATCATTGTCTGTCCATAGTGATAATGTATCGTTGTCTGTCCATATTGATATTGTATCATTGTCTGTCCATAGTGATCATGTATCATCGTATGTCCATAGTAATAACTTTTTAGATTGTGAAGATAACACTGCTTCGATAAAAATGTTAAAGTTATGTATAGCTACCATGCATATTCATTATACAGCACACACGACAAGTCATTCTGGTCTATTTTTAGAACTGTTAGAATAAAACTGCTCAGATCAAAATGGTAATATTATGTTAAGCATGACATTGCATAATACATACCTAAGAAATGTACATTATATAAGACACCTGGACCAAACAATATAAAACACATATCTTACCTGCTGGAGAAATAAACATCCATAGTAAGCTGGCTATGTAGACGATCGGTATACCTAGACTGAACATACTTCCTGGTAAGTGTAGTCACACACATATACCCAGTTATAAATAGAACTGCGGATTGCCCTGTGCACACGGGTGTATATAAAGGTATACAAATACATTTGTGTAGCTATCCTCTTTTTGCTCGGCTGTTTTCGTATATACCAACTATTATATAATTTCTATAATGATTGATTTTTATTTTGTTTTGATATCCAATGATTTTAAATCATTCACCGCTGCCGAAATCAATACATTATAGGTTAAGAAAAGTGTCGAAATCTTAATTTGGTGATATCCCACGTTTACAACTATGTGACTCACATTTGGTTTTAACCGAAGCCGATGTGAAGATGAAAACGTTATTAAAGTGACAGAGCCAAGTAATTTATTACAAATACTTAAAACTATAAATAAACTCCTCTAAACGCTCTTAACTTACACCTTTCAAATTACCTGGTACACATGTATATATCGCAAACATTGGGTTATATAAATTACGGAAATGTAATATGTATCGTATATATCTACATGTCACAATCGGACTACTTACTAGAAGTTCTAACGCTTGGAAAAGGAACATTTGCATAGCATTGAAATTAAAACAGAGTTTAATTTTCGACGTAATCGGCATTGTAATGAAGTAATCAAATGACATCTTTATTTATATTAAGTTACATAAATGAATAAGGTAGTTGTATAGTCACTGTAGCCTTTTTTGTCTTTGGAACATCCTAGATTGCATTATAACAAAATGATATTAATGTTTTACCAATGGGTCTAAAGTGACTGGTAAATTATTTTATGCGACATTTGTCACCCTTTTTTCGCTGGTAGGGGTTGAAAGAAGGGGTTTGCAATTGCTTGTTCAAAATACAATTCTACGTAATTACCGGTTGTTATTGTTGTCGTCGTTGTTGTTGTCGTCGTCGTCGTTTTCAAGACACAAATAATGAGCTTACGTATCTAATTACGAACTTTACCTGAATTGACCGCATCACATGGAAGGGAGTTCAGCTATGTGATAGACGAACTTTGAGTTATTCGTAGATATCAATATACTTCATATAAATTTTCCCCGTATCATTTTTGTTGAATACGATTTTAATTTGTGTACATTTCAGTATTTACATTTGGATTGCAAATCTATGATATAATCTTAATTTAGATCTGCGATCTATGCGATATTACCAACACCCGAATCGTTTCATCATTACAGCTGTGGCATATGCAATATTTGGTAAAGTCGTTATCGAATGGACTAGCCAAAAGTGCATGCATTTGCGCACGCTACAAATAGGGTTTTTACTCTTAATACAATATACAGATAAAGCCAGCGTATGCGAAGCCATACGACAGTAAAGTGCCTCTATTGTCCGATTCCGTTAGCCACGTTACAAGCCAAACTAGGTTTTTTTCGAGATGAAATTGTTTGGTAGCAAATACTCAAGACTGATGGTTCGCTGTTGTGTGTGCGAAGTCAGCATTGAATTTCTTATCAATTTATAAATATATTATTGATGTTTGTGTTGATATTTGTTTTCGATTTTTTTAATTTTTTACTGAAAGCATTATTCCTGAGATTTTAATACAAATTTATCACAATGACAACTAAATGCCTTATTTGTAAAATGTCCTGTACTAATTACATATCATTGTTAAATGATAATATAAAATGCTGAATTTCATAAATATTTCTAACTTGAACCTTTAAGCGTATACTCAACATTGCTCAGTGTTCCTTTAGGCAGGTTGAGGTTATTTCGTCAACATATAAACCTCCCGGGTACTTCGCCATACTATGTACAGAGAACGACTGGACTGTCTTTGATAATTGTCACCGCCTGCATTGATGTTCGAATCCGAATGGTAGTATATAATTAGAAACTTTATACTCAGTATTCATTTCGAGTATATGAATGAAATGAGATACATGGATTGTGTGTTAAGAAATCCACTCTATGAAATTTATATTGGAATTATTCAAGACATAACTCATGGTATAATCTGATTGGTGATTGATGCCACGAATTACTCATTATGAATTGTATTGTTATATTTGTTTGGAAGGAAATGAACTGCAGAAATCATCGAACATCTTTTTATCACAATCATCAATTCATAGTTATTATTCTTGGGTTCATAAACCCTTCAACGAATAAATGAATTAAATGCATAAATTGTGTAAAAATGAGAGATTTATCAATACATCTATGAATTTGTTCCGGGTGACAACTCCAAAACAATGTACTTTATAGTTAATCATCCTATAAAACATATGATAATAGAAATGATTCTGTTGGTAATAAATCAGAATAAAAAATTCCCATGTTTATGATATGTTTTATGATATCTATGCACCTTTTTGTTTACTAATCTGCAAATGAATACAGGCTTTTCCAGTTTTTGAACCCAAATGTTTGACCTGTCAATAGAGAAAGGATTTATTACTGTGACTTGAATTTGGTTTACATATCTTAAATAAAGTCACTGAACTTTTTGGATATGGTACCCCCATAGACAAAATGTAACGTCCAGAGCTTCCCAGTGAAATATCACAATGCATGCTTGACTATATCTGAAAATAGTACATACTTATTAATTGTTAAGTCATCAAGGTACTTTATATAGTGATTTTTATATTTACTCATTTTTCATTTGTGTTTTCATTGTGCAATTTGTATTGATAAATTTATCATGAATATAATGATTGTTTTATTCATGTATTATGTTGATTATTGGTATTATAATAATTGGGGATTATTTTTATATAAGGTGGCCTTGAATAGTTTGGTCATTTTATAGATAACTTGCCAACTCAAATACCCGTCCCCTCAACTTGCGGCTTTTATCATTACTGGGTCGTTGTAGTGGAGACATTTCTTCGGTGTTTGGTGAATATTTTTATAATTTTTTTTTGAGAGCTTGATCCATAAGGCTTCTGCTGAAAAAAGTTCACAGTTGAATTTTGAGGACATTACAGCTGTGTTTAAATCTGCACCGTTATTACATTTTATGATTACAATGTCTTACGGTTTTAAATTATACCGACGGACGCTATATGGATATGTTTCGTACGTAGCAGATTACTACACTCAATATATGTAAACACTTGACTGCCATCCTCATAACATTTATTTCCTGTGTAAGATTCTGGAGTAATGCTCGTTTCATAATGGACACAGTTTAGAATTACACCTGTTAGGTTAGGGCAAGGTTGTATAATCTTGTACCGTTATCTCTGTATCATTGGTGATATAGTTTAGTCCTAGAGATTGGTACTGCCCATCAAGATTTACTGCTACTTGTATGTAGTATGTTGTACCAGGTGACAGAGTTGCCTCATGTTGTGGTGTAATGTCACATGTGTAACTGTTGGCATCTGTGTCAGTACACCCAGTGTTACCAGTAGAGGAACATGTGTATGCTGATGATTGGGCATCTACCGCAGTACCTCCTCCAGTCGGCTGGAATATAATATAGAATATGTATTCCTAATAGTAATGTATTAAACCAGACAAATTTATCATTATATGCAAGGTACCGAAACCCTTGGTATGATATTGATGTTGTTAATAACGGAAGTCCCTGACATCACGCAAACACCTATGTTGGAATAAAACGAACGACTTCCTAAAAAATACCTGTCTGTCAACATATGACGTATGAAGGAAACAGAAATTCTGAATTTGTGGCCTTGTATGTACCAGCAATAGAACCCTATCTGTTCATGAACTATGTAAACCAGTGTTACATAACAATCATTATATAACCTAATAGTAATTACAAATATTTACAAGTGTATTGCGCTGTCTTTTGATGACCTTTCAATTTCAACATATTTTGTTGACTGGTGTTAATATCAATATAGGATTGGACATCAGGCAGAGCCTATATAAGTCCTCTCCTTACATAAACAGGTAAACAAACTTAAACATATTTACATACAACAAATATATATATTATATAATATTATAATATATAGCATTATATAATAAGAAGGGGGGTATCTTTATAGATTGTTTTGATTTTTTGCATGATTGGAAGAAAGTAACTTCTTAAGAAATGATTAGATGTTTGTGGTGATATGTATAGATATGCATATTTGGTCAAATTGAGCTTATCCCCCCAACAGCTACAGGCCGACAGTCCATTTGTATATAACACAATAACCATCCACTGATGGGGATCAAAACCCAATATTGCAAAATAGGTATATATAGTTTATGGGTGGAGTTAGAGTATAGCTTACAAATCATATTTCGAGTTTAAAATTGCTGTTGTAGAAGTTACCTCGTTTTTTACATGTATATTATATAAACTATATTACAACAGTGCCAATTTCTATCCAATGCATTCTCCATCATATGTGCATTATAAAGTAATATTATGGTGTTAGAGGTGAACTGATGACCTTAACCAAATTTGCACGCGTGCATTGTATCTAGATGATGCTAACCATACAGAATGTAATTATTAATTTTTACACATGGTACATAATAAGGAGGCTTGCGCTAGAATGCCTAAGACGAATATAATCACAACTTTTTCGCCTATAAATCACCGGCGGCCTTTTGAAATTAATAAAGCACCTATATTCTAGACAAAAGCAATATAGGACTATAACATTAATGAAAATAATCAACTATATCAAAACAAAAATATTTTTTATTTCAAGCAAACGCGCAATGATATGTTTTGTAATGACAATATTAGAGCACTGACACTCGCCTCGTCTATCAACACACCTATCATACAATCAGGGTAGAAACTACATCGGCCTAGTGACACAATTAAATTAGAGAAAATTGTGATTGTCGACAAATTATTCAAGATATGGCTATGAGAGTGGTCTCAAACGACAGACAAGTATTCTTTCATTAACTTGGTTTAAGATTCAGTGCTGACCATGCTGGAAGACACACCAACATCTTTTGTCAATTCTTACCTGGAAGGAACACAAAGATGACAACCAGAACAAGTATATTGGTGTCCTGTCCCATGTTGATAGTTTTCTTATATATTATTTCAGTCCTTCATATGCTGTAGTCAACGTCCGGGACAGTTATGGTAAACTAGCGAAATAGTTAATGGTTAAAGTTTTAAACTTTGTCACCTAGCCTGTTTGTTTGACGGTTGATATTAGTTACACACTATTTATATTGTCATTGGAGAGATTTAGAATTTAGTTTATGACGTACTTAATCATTTGAGGTTTTTCAAATGTCATAAATCTCGAGGTAGTTTACAAATGTAGAATGTTCAAGTATTTTATTTCATTAAAATATAAGCCGATTCCATATTGAAAATGCAAATGTCGAATTTATTTTTCGTTTGATGGTACATTGCATTTATTAAAAGAAGTTATTTATCCGTTTTATAAATATATGTTTACATACGATAGTATTAAAGTTATCGTATAAAGTGACAGACTATGATGCACATTCAAATTTTCATATATCGTGATTTCTGTGTCGCTCAAGATCGAATGGAGTGTGTGGAATCGGTATAATATCCAACCGTCTGATTATGCAATAGTGACAATTCTGTACAGGCTTACGTCGGGAACAGATATATATCGGTAACATTATGTTTGACCTGATGTGTTTGCGATGTTACATGTTACAGGAACGACATACATGTTACAGGACATACATACATTAACAGGACAGACATATGATTTCCAAACAAAAATGATTTTTTTTTTATATTTGAATTTGCTAAAAACATTTAAAGTGACCTGGAAAAGAGGCTGCTATAAATCACGAACTGTACTCACCTTAACACAAATTATGAACGGTTTCCTCTTCACTGTTGCTACTGGATACACTGCCCTGTCTATGGTATAACTTCAGGCACTGATTCGTGGATTATTATATCATAGCTTTTGACATGAGTAAGACAGGACCACAAATGTATCAGCAGATTAAAGTGCAAACATTCAGGTCTGTCAATATATTCAGAGTAGTGTTGGTAACAGGGTTAATGACTTTTTTTTCAATGTCAATAAAAAATGTACGAAAACGATAATATGTCGTCACTAACATTTTATTTCGAAAAGCATTATAATATTTACTTGAAACATCAAACAGAATTGATACACAGTTTTATTTGTAGAGTCAATTTGGGTAGCCATTTGCAAATCTATCTATTCCTGAAATTAATTGATTGATTGATTGATTGATTAATTCACTTACCATGAAACATGTTTTGTCGTCATGACATGGCGCCGAACTTAAATATACGCGAAAACGCGTGTTTTTTAATTTCTCGCTTTCTGAGCAAAGCTACATATAAATAGAATCAAATGGAAATCATATCTAGATGTTCAAAATGCTAGGATACTAGCCATATCAGAATACCATTAATGGAGCTTTACTCTCATCACTGTTGTGCAGATTGAATAATTGATCAATAGGAATTCACCTTCATTTGATACAGTTTAATTCACTCCCTGCTATTCAAACTATTCTAATCATCAGTACATAAGAATGAAATTTAAGTGGACTGGTATTTTCTTTTTATTATTCAAGCATTCAATCAACAACTTCAGTGAACATGGAATATGATACTTACGTAATATATCAACATGGACGATTGTCGTTGATTCTCCGACAACATTCCTGGCAGTACACCTGTACGTCCCGTGTTCTGATCTGTCCAGTTGTCCTAGTGACAACACAGGTGATACAGTAAAGTTGGTGTTGTCCGGTCGTGTCCAGACAAAGGTACAGCCAGGTCCACAGTCCGCTGTACATGTGATGTCCGGTAACGTGTCCCCCTCTGTCCTGGTGTAGATAGTGTTCGGCGGAGACAAAGATATGGAGGTACCGGGACCATCTACCGTGTATCAATGTTAAAATTTAGATGTTGTTTTGTACAGAAGTGTTTGATGTTATAAGTATCTGATGTTATATTAAATAGAAATAGTTAATGTCAACCTATATCAATAAAACATAAAAATGATGTGCATACGCCATAAATTATTTCAGTTCTCTATTTCTGAACTAGCGTTCTAAACAACAAAAACACAAACCACAGAACAAAAACATCATTAGACCATAATTTCTTTCGCTGTATGTTCATGATGTAATATATATCACAAAGGCGTATTATATCGTAAATTATGCACATTGATGCACCACAGCGCGACACATCTGACATAGACAAGATCAACGTCATTATAATTATTCCGCAAATTAGTAATCATGTTACCTATTGTTGTGATTAACGTCTGTGTATCTGACTCAATTACACTGTATGGTAATACTGGTTATTATAGATACTTACACTGTACAGTTACACTGGTCATTATAGTCAACTCCCCGACAACATTCCTAGCAGTACACCTGTACGTCCCGTGTTCTGATCTGTCCAGTTGTCCCAGTGACAACACAGGTGAGACAGTAAATTTGGTGTTGTCCGGTCGTGTCCAGACAAAGGTACAGCCAGGTCTACAGTCCGCTGTACAGGTGATGTCCGGTAACGTGTCACCCTCTGTCCTGTTGTAGGTAGTTTCGGACGGGGTCAGACCTATGGAGGTACCTGGGCCGTCTGTAATGATTATATATACACCCTTTCATAATTTAACTTATATCAGACCCTTCTCTCTGTATAAACCTTGCAATGAGAACCAATCACATATCCTTGTTTAGGCAGTGTCTAGCGAGACAGATATATGGTGGTACGTCAATATGGAATGTATGTGTTAATTAGATATATTCATAACAATGAAACACATTATGATGTGATAATATGATAAGATCGATACTTGCCTACAATTTATACCAATTAGGAATTGTGAAAAAAAAAATACCATAACCCATTATTGATCAGTATCTGTAATAGGTTAATATTTTACACAGTTTCATTGATGACCTAGTAATTGGAGTCGAAGCATTCCCAATGAAAAAGTAAATACGTACAATCTACAATGACGTTGATGTTGACGCTGATGTCACTCCCATACTCATTACTGGCCGTACACCTGTACACGCCCCCCTGACCACGCTGTATGTTGGTGAGTTGGAGACCTGATCCTGTTGTATAGGACTGTCCATCCTTTGTCCAGCTGTGGGTACAGACCGGGTTACAGTCGGCAGAACACGTGATGGTGGGGAGAGTCTGTCCCTCGGTAGAAGTGTAGGTCACAGTTGATGGAGTCAGACTTACGGTGGAAGGTCCGTCTGGAATTGATTTAAAAGGTTAATGCATAGAACTCTTCATATTTTCTTTCCCTATTCGATAATTATATAAGAAATTAGTTTCAAAATTTCCCCGAAATAGTTTGCTTCAAAATCATTGAACATGTATTATCATACGTTGTTAAAATTAAATGACACTATTGTTAAGGAAATTATACAGCGATTATCTCATTGCAAAAGCTGTGTTTTGCCCTCCTAACTCTCCTTCTGTTGGTATATTATAAGACTATCGCATATAGGTGTATGCAAGACTTTCTATCCTACATGCACATACATATATAATAAAACAGTCTTTTTCTTTCATATCACAGCCAGATGTTTGGCAGAAAATTTGCCTCCACCATCCATTTTCTTACTTTTGTTATTTTTATTTTATTTAGGTTTTCATTAATAATACTTAAAATATTTTGAAAAATCATAACCTGTTTTGACAAACATATCAGTTTGCACACAATATCCATTCTTTGTATGATTCAATGATGAAGGAAACAGCATTCGCCGATGAAAATTGCCGTAACTCGATCGATGTTAACGTCTCCGGGATCAAATCGACAATGTTAGAGAAAGGTTCTATCAACCATCCTTAAGGAAATCAACTAGAAAACGAGTTCCCCTCCTGTTTTGCATAGACTTTGATTAACACTTGACACATTTAATGATTTTATGGAAGATTTTGTACTTTTTAAAGACATGTCATATTTGTTTTCATAAAATGCCAGGTCACTTCATGCCTTCACGACTGTCATTGGAATTTCATTGTTATTTTCAAGGCTTAAAGGGAGTGATGTCTAGCTCGTTGCTGCCTGTGCAGTAAATGAAGTGAATGTTTTGCTGAAATGAAATGTCTTATCGTATTACCATGTGACCCGTTCGGCTAATTGCTGGTATGATAATGGGTCAACTGAATACATCTATTTTGTTTAGTTAATTCAAAGTCTTTAAACTTAACACTGGCGATGACGGCTGATGGATCTGAACACAAGCATAAGACGTTCTAAGCGTTTGTTTTTGTCCGGGCGCGTGAAATGCTATGTAAGATAGAAATTATCTTACATAGCTATCTTACTCGGATATAATATATTCAACATTTCAAGAAATGAGAGAACATAATGTTGTCTTTGCCTTCGTCCAGTCGTTCATATAAGAGCCATCACCAATGAAGTGTTTTTACATATTCTTTGTTGTCATAGTTGATGGACCTCACTTTTTCTAATACATTTTCTGAACTAACGTGACCATCATAGAGTTATGTAAAACTGAATTATTAAAAATAGGGCATTTAATAACTTCACCCGTATCTGCAGAATCTCTTCTTTGCAAATGGAACCAATCTGTTGCGTGATTTCAAAGGAAGCCCTACCTACAGATCCAATTTGCCTAAAGACGAAATAACGGCTATATGTTTCTTCTGCATTTCATTTAGTGTCAGTGTAACGTTGAAAATGGAGCCTCATTGAAACCTGTTCCTAGGCCAGTTTTCGACGTTGAATATTGACCCTGGCTCTGTTTAAAATTGACTGCTGAAAATTGACTGTTCAACGCAAGCTTCACCAATGTACTACATTTGACATAAAATACATTGGTTTAAGTTTGATTACCTCTCTTCCTTCCCTGTAAGTAGTTCTCCATTTCATCGTAATCTTGGAATTGTTAAAGATTACTCTCAGTCCTAGACTTATTAACATTATGACGATTTTCGATTCATAAACTGTAACTTGGTCTACATAGATAGCGACGATCACTGGCACAAAATATTGTTAAAAAAGAAAATTGCAGCAATCTTTTTTTCCGTACGCTACCTATGCATTATATTTCTCTATACATAAAACCCTATCTACTAGTTTCTTCACCTGTAGTCACTATTCTTCGTCCCTTTTCAAGGATTATATGACCTACTGGAGATAATCTTTAAGATGATTTTTAATTACAAGAGCTTCACTCTTTGAACAGGTATTACATGCGTTTTCTTTTTCTTTTTTTTTTTTGTTATGAAAACTCGAACTTAGTTGGGTGTATCAAAGCCCTATTTTTGTTTAGTTTTTTCCTGTTTTGTCGCACCGCAATACACACAATCAAGTACAGATAGCTCCATGTATAATGTATACAAGTGTTCCGATGTGCAACTATGCTGCAAGATATGAGATCAAGGAATTCGTCCTATACATTTCTATAGAAAAAGGAAGGGGGTAAATATCTTAAGATTTGGAGACCTTGAAAGAAAATAGGCCTAGAACTAGGTCAAGGTAATGACGAAGTCAGAATATAGGTTACACTGAAATGGGCTAACACATACCAGGCATGATGCTGATATATATTGGCCTATGGAGCATCGCCTAATTCCCAAATATGCAGTGATTTTTATTTGGCGATGAGGTTGGGGGATTGGGGTTGGGCAGGCGATGTGGAAAACCCTCCTCCCAAATTGATGTCAGTTACACAGGTATACAAGAATGAAAATACTGCATGCATCTCTAAAGTATAGGTATAACCCTGATGATAAGTGGGTGCAATATACCACACGGTCAGAGGAATCTTTTCTTTAGGTCGATTGGATGTGTCCATGGGCAAGACACTTTGCCCTTATTGCGCACTACAGGGAATTATATTTTGGATATTTTATTGAAAGTTACCCGAGTGTGATATGGCTTTTAGGCAAAGAGGCAATCAAGCCCAAACTATAGCAAGTTCATATCAACTCACTATATAATACATCACTTACGAATTTACGAAATGTGTTGACCGTACATGTTAAACGGTCAAAGTTTTTCGGCATAGCCGTCTAATTTTGTTTTGGCCCCGGATATGACGCGACAGGTGGCGTTTCTGTCAAGATGAAGTACGTGGTTGGTCAATATAGCGGTCAATGCAAAATGCAGATGTACAGTTTAAAACGAAACAAAGTTAAAGGGACCTCACGGTAAACCAATATTTATTTTGTATTTTCTATCATATTATTGGGTATATCTTTTCAAAAAATAACCTTCTGAACAATAACCATTCGAATTTGATGATTTATGTACATAAAAAACATCAATTATCAATTAGTAAAAGGTTATCACTCTGAATATGCAAATTTGTGACATATACGATAAACGCATGCGCACAACAAACTAAAACACATGGAAACAAAAATGGCTTCCATTGTGAATCTACTGCGGTTGGAAACGATAACAGTTTCCGCAATGAAGAGAATATTAGGGAAATGGGTCAAACACAATCCTAGAATTAAACTTGGGAAGCAGTACAATAGATTGTAACAGTTCAAACATGAAAACAGCAGTAATACGGACGCCGCTGGTATTCTGCTTGATTGTTTGATAGTAGGTCATGATAATCTCGGTAATATTTACACAAACTCTGAAATATTAACACAAACTCTGTAATAGTTCCATAAGCTCGGTAATATTTACACAGTCTGTACCAGTACATCGCTACTGACACTATACTATATGAACAGTGTTTACACCTATTTACACATAAATATGTGTGCCGTAATATATACAGAACGTGCTATTTAACATTTAAACCACTGTATAATATCGTTATCCAACTAACCCAGACGGAATATAGATATAGCCTTGTAAACTATCGTCTGTTTGTGTTGCCACGATTTCAAAACAGTCACGTAATAATTAAAAGATAATTTCCGCGCTAAATTAAGAGGAGGATTCCCAACTAAATCGAGTGGTCAAGCTGGACATAGGGATTGACTCAAACTGATATAATTTTGTTATCCGTGCTGAAACTGCGTATTTATTAATTAAAATGTAGTTCAATAATTTATTTCATCAGTAGTTTTACATTATAACCACCAGCATTAAAATCTGTTTTAAAGATATTTCTTGTTTGGATTAAACAAGAAGAGGATTGTGTTGTTCAATCAATGATTGTTCTGTCGTGTTGGATTACAATACAATGTAAAATAAGTTTTACTAATAAACCAATGCTTGTAATAGTAAACAGATGTGTGTTGATTGTAACTATCTTATGATGTGTAGGCTTAAATCAATAATCAGATATTAGTTTGATGTTACATATATATGAAATCACTGACAATGAATTACTGCACAGTACTGTTATAGCTACATGCATGTACTTACACTGTACGGTAACACTGGTTATTATAGTCGACTCCCCGACAACATTCCAAGCAGTACACCTGTACGTCCCGTGTTCTGATCTGTCCAGTTGTCCCAGTGACAACACAGGTGAGACAGTAAAGTTGGTGTTGTCCGGTCGTGTCCAGACAAAGGTACAGCCAGGTCTACAGTCCGCTGTACAGGTGATGTCCGGTAACGTGTCACCCTCTGTCCTGGTGTAGGTAGTTTCGGACGGGGACAGAGCTATGGAGGTACCGGGACCGTCTGTAATGTTTGTATATATCCCTATATTAATACAATATTTATCTATCATATCCCTTTATGTTTACACAACCTTACAATTAGGACAAAACATCAACTCTTCAGTTTAAGATTGCAACATTTTTTTTCTATTAGATAGAACTGAAGTACTAGCTACAGTTGTAATGTATCATTTTACTCTATTATATAGGACTACATCATGTGAGCAGTGTATAGTAAACAGAACTGTTCTTTTAAAAACAAATGTTTAATTATCAAGGAAAACACCTCTTTATATTTGTTCTGTCAACCTACGGGATCTTTAAAAATTGCATCTGATATTTTAAATCAAGACAAATGTCGCTTGGTTATCCTGAAACTATAACCCGTTAAAATGATAGATTTATTAAATTAAATCAAATTTCAAATGTATACAATCAGTGCGTGCGTGAAATTTTATCAATCATTTGTACGAATTTAACACAAGTTGTTGGAATGCTTAACACTCACCTGCCACGTTCATAGTATAGTCCTGACTGTCCAGTATTTCATATTTTTTTTATTTATCCGGTACATATTTTGCAATAGTAAAAACAATGTAAACAGGGACACTCATATTTAATACCCACCTGCCATGTTGAGTGTATAGTCATCACTGTCCAGTGTCTGGTCAGGTAGGTTAAGGTTGGTACGTGTACAGTACCACACAGATCCATGGTCTCCCGTCTGTGGCTGTATGATCCACTGGAACACTGTACCAAGGTTTACTCCAGACGTTACACAGGAACAGACATCCGGTGTGCAGGGGACGGCCTGGGATGACCATGACGTTGTAGCATTGGTCACCACCTACTTGTATACCACCTACTGGAGAAGTGGCGTCAGAACGGCGGTAAAACTGGACAACAGTGGCCTCCTCTGGTACATCACATGTCAGTGTAAACTCATCCCCAGGGACAGCGTACTCAGACGACCCGGTCAGTGTTACAGCATCTAAAAATGTTTGAATTATCTAATTAAAAAAAATTAAAAAATATGCAATATATATTTCAACGGTTTCAACGGAACTATATGTAACCCCATTTCAGATATTTAGTTGTCTAAGTTATAAGTTTATCAAGAGTCATGATAATGTTAGGTTCTGATGACGTACCCTGGATATAAACAAAAAAATTAAATTTGAACTAAGCATACATTACCGTCATATGGATGCTTATTAATGATTAATAGTATCACTGTACCAATCTTGGGGACCCATAAATGTTATTGTCAGTTGAGGCCACGTCTCGTCCAAGTAGACGAAATAGTCAATCGATATTGTTAAACCCAATATTGAATAAACAAAAGCCAATCACTCTCCTGGAAATATGGCTATATATGCAGTTGGACCTCACACATATATGGGAAAGAAACGTAACATCATCTACGTGATTCTGATAATAACATGTATGCAGACATCAATCAATGTAAACAATGTTTTTAAACTCGTAAAATATATATATTCATAGATTTCCATGTACGGGCTGATGTGAATTTCGTAACTCGATTTTTATCTTCATGTAGCTAATAGTTGTACGTGCACATCTGGTAAGCGTGAGGCAAGTTGCAAACAAAAACCACAAGGTTGTGTTTGTACCACGCGATCGAGGACCTCAATATATTTGAAAAAAGAGGAAGAAATTATATAATTGTATAAACGATATATATTGAAAAAGTTTACCTTATGACACGTTGCCTGGTGTCATTTTATCGGATTTCTTATTTTAAAATCTCATAAAAAAGACGTAAGCCATAGTATATATACATTATAATAAATCGGACTGATTAAATACGATATCTTCTGAAGTATATGCATGAAATAAATTATATATATTTGTGCAGTACGAGATCAAACTATTTCTTCGTCAATAAATGACAACTTGGCTACAAGTAGCTTCAATTTATTCTGGCTGCTTAATTGTGACATTCACATGTTCTTACGTTTTATCTTTGCAATAGCAGGGGAAGAAACACTCGTTTAATGTTAAGGACAACACCGTCTGTAGAGAATATACTCACAAAGATGATTATAGTATAAATACCTAAATGAACTGTTAAGATATGTTATGGTAGTGTTGTACAGTGTGTTAGACCAGTTAGTTGTTGTACATTATATTTCAGACATTTATATAATCATGGTTTATTTTATATATTTATTTTCTGAATACTTGCCACAACTTATTTTGTTAAATGACAATTGTCTACATTTTAAAAATGACAAAGCTTCCACACGCAAAATATTACCATGCTAATTATACACGTTTTAATTTGCTAACAGCAACAATGCGTGTCTATAAAACATGAACCATAGACATATATATATATATTTAAAGTAGCATGTAACATACCATCATGGGCCCCCTCTAGAGGGATATAAATGTGTATCCAGAATTATATCCTTAGTATAACCCTTACCAGGGTGAAGCTCAGTTCCACTGTCATAGTGTAAAGTATAGTGTGTTCGCGCGCGGGTGGAAAATGTATGGAAGCCTTTGAGTGTAACTTTAAGTAATGCGCGAGTTTATGGAATTTGATGTATACTGTGGAGCCGCACATTATTATTTTGTATCTAAAAGATAATCTAGTAGTTTATTATGTAATTATACACCTTAGTTGTATTTATTTGGGTTATTTGATTATTATTCTGTACTTAGAATAAACTTTGTGGAAGTATGAAAATGTGTGTGATGTGGCTAAATATAGGCATTACTTAATTATTGTAGCTTCACATGACGGAGAGCTTTTCCATGCGGGAAAAGGTTGGCGACTTCCAAGTGAGCATCACTGGCTTTTGAGGAAATGTAAACCCTAGTGGTTGTTGTTGTTGTCTATTAGACACTAGTGACATATCCTCTTGGATATGTGAGCTCTGGATTGAGCTATATATATATATATATTATTGTTTACACTGTTTGAATAACTTCTTTGCCCCCTATATATATATATAATTTCAGTATTTGTATTAATACCCACTGGCTCTGGATTGAGCTGTCCCATATACTATTGGAAAGACTGTTTGGCTCTGGATTGAGCTGTTACGTACATTATTGGAAAGACTGTTTGGCTCTGGATTGAGTGTTTTTCATCGTGTTGTGATGCTACATAGACATTCTTAGAATACTTCGTTGAGAGTGTGTGAGATAGTGAGAGTGTATGGTTGTATTGTAAATATATATGTTATACATATTGTCCTTCATTGTAAATAAACATAATTATATTTGTGTAATCAATTTATTCAGTCTTCCTTACCCGTAAAAACAACCGACGCTTGGTCCAGGTTAACAATTGTAAAACCCAACATTGATTAAACAAAAGCCAATCACTCTCCTACTGAAAAAAAAACACAGCAAAGAGGTTGAGCGAGTATCATATTCCAAACGTGGTTATATCTACAGTTGGACCTCATATTAATATTGGAAAGAAACGTACATCATCTACGTGATTCTGATTTCAACATGTCTACAGACATCAATCGATGTAAACAATGTTTTTAAACCCGTAAACATATATATTTATAGATTTATTTATTGTTATGTACGGGCTCATGTGAATTACGTCTGCTAAAAACTTGAAGGTGATTATAATAGAAACTACAAACAGATGAATTAAACCTGCATTAAGGTGAACTCGATTTTACCTAGCCGATAGCTGCACTCGCACATCAGGTACCTTTCATTAAGAAATAAGCAAACACCGTATCATATGCCCATGGCGGGACTTGAAAAAGCTACCCTTAGGACACGTAGCCTGGTGTCATTTTATTTTGAATCAGATAAAAGCAACAAAATTTCCGACAGGCCGCCATCTTAATTTTTTTTTTTTTTTTTTTATTTTGTTACCTATATTTCACGAATTTTCTTCATATGTTTTCTTATATTTTATTTGAGGTTACTCAATATTATCAGTCTTTTAGGAGGAGAAGAGAAAATAGAAAGGAGCACAATAAGTCGTCCCTTATACGACAAACAGTAAGATAAAACAGGCATGTGATTTCCCCGCTCCTTCACGGGTTGGTGAATTGTTCAAATTTGATATCGTATTTATTATTTAACAAATGTCATAAGATATTAGCTGATGTATATACATAAAAGATATTAAATATATTTGTTAAACACGAGATCAAACCTTTTCTCTTTCAATAACCAACAACTTAGGTACAAGTACCTTCAATTTGATATGGCTGCTTAGTTGTAACATTTACATGAACTTGCAATACATCTTCGAAATACCACGAGGAAGAAACAGTCGTTTAATGTAAAAGACAGCACTGTCTGTAGCGAATATACTCACTAATATATGATTATAGTATGAAACCCTAAATGAACTAATTTCAAATATGTTAAGGTAGTGTTGTACAATTTGTATTTAAGAAATAATTAACGACGATTCGTCTATTGTTGCAGGTTATACAACGAGGACGAGGATATTTTGCAATTAAAGTAATAACTCAGGCCTGAAAGTTGCCAAATATCCGAGTCCGAGTTGTATATCCTACACTAATACACGAGTCAAAGTTGATTATTTCTATTCTAACATGTACTGTTTAGTTCTGAGATCTATATAGAAAAACGGCAAAGAAACCATGGAAAAACCTTGCAATTTATTTCTTGAGTATTGTATTATCTTGTTGATAAAATATACATTTCTTTACAGGCACTACAGTGCTACAATCAAGAACATCTATTATATTTCATCGATTTTGAAAATTGAGTTTGAATTAAAGCATCTTTCGACACATTGTTAATTCATAAAATGAATACGTTAGTGTCACGCACGAATGATGATATTAACATGAAGCTGAGCCACATTTTGGTATGTACCATACAGTTATCAAACCAAGTTTAATTATAAATTACATGAATAAAGTAAGAAAAATGCACATTTCAATGTTTGAACAATGTATACTGCGAAAATAGTTATCAGCGAAGCTTAAACACGTGTTACTTTGTTGTAAGTTTAAAAACTCGTCATGTTCGTGTGAGTGTTTGAGAAGCATTATATTGTTAGCTTGATGGTGTATTTATTTTTGCTTTTTCAACCAGTTAAATAAACCTCGAATCCAACCACGTTATGCTGTTTATCAAGCAAGATACCTACAGTGCTATTACATAGCATCATCCTATTTACATTACTCTGTCAAGGTATATGAAGTATGATATCTGTAGGATAAATATTATACATGGTAGAGAGGTAATACTATAGTAGATACGTACCTGACGATGATGAGACTGTCAGAAGTAATAAGATGAACCAGATGAGTTTTATATCACAGTGAGATACATATAAATGTTGATTTTGTAGGTAAATAGTGGACGTACATCTGTTTACGTACATGTTGTATGTAAACTTCCTGGTCGGTACGGTCCTATATAAAGCTAAAAATAGATATATCCCGTGTCGTAATATATACCGTTAAACACCGGGTTATATAATGCGCTACAAGGTGTACAGATTGTCGACTGAGAAATGTTTCCGTGATTGTTAGTTAAGTGTTTTTAAGTTCCACGTAACACTTTACTGTAGGAATCGAGGTTCGCTTTAGCGATGACTGTATCTTCCTCGATGTTGAATGGACCTTATGTATACATTAGCATGTTTGGTCTGACTTGACTTGTATTAGTGTTTCTCTGCAGTGCTATCAAACTTTACCCTCTGATTGCTGTAATGCTGAAGGAACTGTAAGATAATCATTTAGCATTGGCGGCTTAATCAGGCAACAACTTGAGAAAATTCTTTAATGTTGGATCGTAGAAAGGGATTTGACTTTAACATTATTGAAAATATTACACGAAGGAATTTAAAGGGTCTGCGTGTATATACCACCAGGTATCACGACCTGTACAATGAAGTGATACTTCCAAATTGATAGTAATTAATTATATCAATATGAAACAACACACTATCAATTAGAAAACTGATCAACATTGCGAGATCAAATAATACCTGGTTTGTTTTGTTTAACGTTCTATCAACAGCCATAGTAATTTAAGGACATGCCGGTTTTGAAGGTGGAGGAAAGCCAAAGTACAAGAAACTCGGAGGGCTGGTGATAATGTGTCGGGACACCTTTAACACCCGGCCACCGCGGCCCCTCCATTAATACATACACTCAACAGGTGTCAATCGTGTTAGAAGTTAACCGCTAGGTATACATTGAAACAAAGTTGTCATATCATTCAATTTATTTGTGTAAAATATTAAGTAGAAATCATAAGATTAAATCACGTTTTGCCTCAAAAAAGAAAATTGTACCAGTCCATTAAGAACACTAAGTGATAAACATATTGGAGCCTTTTCGTAACTTATCTGATATCTTTACGTAACTGTTTGGACAGCTTTACGTCACTTATGGAAATGCTTTACGTAACCTATTGTACATGTACAACTTAACAAAACGTATTGGACAGCTTTGTTTGCCTTTATGAAACTTATTTGACAGCTTTACGTAACTTGTTGTGCATGCTCAATTTAACGATACTTATTGGACCGTTTTACGTAACTTCTTTGTCAGCTTAGCACAACTTATTGGACAGCTAAATATAATTTATTTGACAGCTTTACCAAACTTATTGAGCAGATTTACGTAACTTATTCGACAGCTTAATATAATTTATTTGACAGCTTAACGTTACTTATTAGACAGTTTTAAGTAACTGATTTTACAGCTTTACGTAACTTATTGCACAGTTTTTCATAACTTATCGGACAGCCTAACGTCACTTATTGGACAGTTTTAAGTAACTTATTGGACAGCTTTACGTAACTTGTTCGACAGCTAAAGTAACTTATTGGACTGCTTTACTTAACCTATTGACAGTTTTACGTTACTTATTTGACTGCTTTACGTAACGTATTGGACATTTTTACCTAACTTATTTGACAGCCTAACGTAACTTATTCGACAGCTAACGTAACTTATTGGACTGCTTTACGTAACTTATTGGACTGCTTTACGTAACTTATTTGACAGCCTAACGTAACTTATTCGACAGCTAACGTAACTTATTGGACTGCTTTACGTAACTTATTGGACAGTTTTAGTTAACATATTGACAGTTTTACGTAACTTATTGGACTGCTTTACGTAACTTATTTGACAGCCTAACGTAACTTATTGGACAGCTTTACGTAACTTATTGGACTGCTTTAGTTAACATATTGACAGTTTTACGTAACTTATTGGACATCTTTACGTTACTTATTGGACACCTTTACGTAACTTATTGGACTGCTTTACGTAACGTATTGGACATTTTTACCTAACTTATTTGACAGCCTAACGTAACTTATTCGACAGCTAACGTAACTTATTGGACTGCTTTACGTTACTTTTTGGACAGATTTACAAAGTGTGTATCATATAAGTGGCATATGTTAAGATACTCCAGAGTGGGCCATAATGTTGGACTTAATGGAATACTTATTGATATACCATGTACAAACATATCACAATCAGCAACTTATAATGGCATTTAATGTGTCTGGAAGTAAGTAAATGTATCTGGTAAATACATTCACTGCATCAAAATGCTTTTGATCATGCTTGTCGAGGTCGGCTTACCTGATATGTGTTATGTTTATTTTTATTTTTTATTTTTTATTTTTTTTTTTTTGCGATAATCACATTTACATCACCATTTTAAAATTTTTTACTGAGACACCTAGAATGGTCACTGTAGGAGTTTGATGAATGCTCATTATCGTAGAGGTTAATTGATAACTGCAGTTATCGTTAAGTCAACACTTTCTCTGCATCGATGTGTTTGGTAGGTTTCTACTGAATAAAAAACAGTGTACAGCATGGCAGATGCGTATTATTCTAGTCGTTCCACACAACGATACGCATGATGTCCATTTGGAAGATAGTGGCTACATTAATAGAAAGAATCAAAGGAACGTGAAGACCGTGAAGAAGAACGCGTCGTTAAAGACCTTAGAAAGAAAATGGAATCACCCCCACCCCACCCCAACCCCAAAATAAGATTAAAAAAAAACGGAAAAAAAAAAATAATAAAAATAAAGTCAACGCAAGTCACATCAGTACTGCATATACAAATGTATTTATGTAGGTAACGACCTGCGTCTAATCTTTTTTTTGTGTTACTTCTTTGTTTCTCAGAAGTTTGCTTAACGATTTTTAAAGATTGGACTAATACGACCTGTAGCGTGGGAAAGATTGTGTTTGGAATAACTGTGTGGCTCTTCATCCCATCAGCCTACCTGTAAAAGTCAATGACATTACCGGTTTTGTCAATGCAGCAATAAGCAGAAGATTCAATCATATATGACTCCTCTTGATATTGGAGATTACCGAAATCATAAATCATTAATTTGCCGAATGAATGCATTTCAAAAGCCTTCCAAAGGTGCCAACTGACTACTGACGATTTTCGTCAAATGTCCATTTTTTATTTAACACCAGCTTGGAATGTTCTGATTTGAGACTTTATTGAAAGATATCAAACGACAATTAAACAAAGCAGTAATAAAACTTAAAATAAAGCATAACAAATACGAATGTAAACATCTCCGATGGTGACTTTAATGAAAAAGTACTACACTAATAACTATATTTTATTTTTGATAAGCAAACAATGAAATGCATAAGGAAAGTCACTTCTCACATTTCTCTATGTAATATCGGTGCTTAAAAGCTCTATGCAAGTCTTGAAATGTGTTTCTCAATGTGATGGCTTTTCTACTACGAGTTTTCTACCGTTGTTTTTGAATTCAGGTCAACATTCTTAAAATGTTTACAATGTCACCATTGGACTTGATCAATCCGTTTCTTTAAGAATGGCAGCATTTCATACTTTAGTTATACAGTCTTGGAATAGGCACAAGTTCAAAAAAGAAGGGAACTTTAGCATGATACGGAAAATCAGTAAAACCAAGTTGAATTGTTATTTAACAGTAGTGAATCTTTAACTGGCTGCAAAATGTAACAACTTGTCGAATGTAAAACATCACATAGTAATTGAGGTATTCCCAATATAGTTTCCTGTTAATGTACAGACACTGGATACATTGACGGGATGACTGGGTAAGTACCACCTTCCCACAGCGCTGTTTTGTTCTATGATATACAGTTGACAAGTCAGCGGCTTCAAAGGTATAACGTTTTGTAACAAAACAACATCCGTATCCTGTTCTTTTATACTGGTTATGATCTTCATCTGCCGACGTATTTGTTTTGTCTGATTAAAAACTGGCAATGTTTGTTCTATTCAAATCCAGGATATTTCAGACTTGGTCCTCAGCATGTTACAAATATTTCTGTTTAATTTACATACAATTCAGTATGCCATACGACATGTTGTTTGTCTTCTGTACACGTTTTTTTCGCCCGTATCAATATTTCCTGTTTCCACCAATGGCGGTATTGACATATGTTCCTTTATCGCCTGTAAAACAGAAATCACATATAACCTCAACGAAAAGCAAGAACATCAGACACAATAAAATGTGGTTCCATAAAATTCATTTTGTGATTATTAAATCCTGGAATCATCGCAAACATACTGTGTGAATCCTACTTAATGAACTTTTTACAAATCCTAGTCAGTATTTGAAAAAATAAATATATTTATTTACTAAATATCATACAGTAAAACATACATGTATTATATTTCATCAAATTTCCGGTATTAAGGTAAAATGTGTACTACGACTTACCGGATGCTGAACTGTGAAGTTCATCATAGACGTTCGGATCGGAGCGTTCCTCCAAAGACTGGTACTGTCTGTTATTACAAATAGACAATAGACAAATGATTATAATTTCGAGTATCAATATAGATATACTTGTAAGAGTAAATAAAGTGTATTACAAACCCCAAAAAGGAAACAATGATACTTCTTAAAATCTGCAAAGGAAAACTAATACATGTAAGCATTACCTACCCGCCCTCTCCATCACCGACTGTATCGTTTTGGTAAACTGTAAGTACAAAGAATAATGTGGAAACATTCACTCACTTAAGTGAAAATGTAAAGTGCATTAATGCTAATGGTTCCGAAGCATGATGTTAATATTGACGTTCAGGTAAAGGCACATTTTGTTCATGAATATACTGCATGAATATTCATGAACATTTACATCAAGGTACTTAAACTCAATTCCTTATTATTACGCCTGTTCATTTCAAAACAACAAAGCATTATTATTTTGTTGATTTGCATTATGTTGGATATTTTTCAACGTTAATACTTCGACAAAAATCAATATCAAGACAACAATACTATGAACACTTCATTAGATTCATAGAGAAAAATACAGTAGACTCTGTCGAAATAGAATTCTGTCCAATCTGGATAGTAGTCAAACAAAATCCTACTACAGCTTTAGTAGTTTAACTACTTTGTCTACTCTGTAATTCGGCCTATTTTAAATTCGAGTTCGTTCTTTACACTAAAATATCTACTCTCTTTAAACCATCGTCAATTTCGTTCTGGTCCAGTAGGCAACGATGACTTTGTGAGCGGCCAGCGGATGTTTATACAGTGATAAACAGGTGATTTATCAATTGATCCTGGACTGTTATTTTCAAGGCAAACAACGGCAGCCAAACACTTAACCTATTGACGAATAATAAAAACAAAAATCTGTCTTTTAAACTATAACATATTACAATGTACGTAACTGTCAAATATAATCACAAACTGCTTAGATATGAAAGCAGCGAGACTTCCTCGTTACGAATGTAAAACATGTATATGTAAAACTGTCTTACTGTGCTGAATTCCTTCAAGTTCAGAATATACGGACGGCTTAGCAATGCCATTTGGATCAAGTTGTTGATATGGAGATCTGGGTAAAAAATACAAACGTGAATTATGATGGTCACGTGATTTAAAAAAAAATACAAATGCAGCATTATTCAATAAAACATTTTCTGAATGCAGTCTTACCTTTCATTATTTCTATCAGGTTGTCCGTCTGTAAATAAGATAAAAGTATTAAGTTCGTTTAAAAATGCAAAGGTATTTATCAAAGCAGAATCTTTTTTTTTATGCCCGTTAAGTTTTAAAATTGATAGGAAAAAATAAATAAAAACATCAAAATAATATACAACTTTTAGGTAACGTATTTTCTATGGTAACGGTGAGTACAATAGCTGATAATACCTCTTTCTGAAAGTTGAACATTCTGCAATTCCGTCTGTTTTGGAAGTTGACAATTTCTGAAACATACGAAATGTTGACCTGGTCAAGAGAAAGCGTTTGTTTCAAAGCTACACCGGTTCAATAATGCTGCTGCTTTAATTACGTTACATAAATGTTGCGCTAACCAGATAAGCATATTTACGTTTTTGATCCTATGACGCTTGGTGTTTCCGTCAAGGTAATCCTATATTTTAAATCGACAAATACGCATTTACAAATAAAAGTCATCTGTCATCATAATTAAAAGGTATGCTGACGTATCAAAATAATAATACGTATACCTACATGTATCAACAAATCATTTACATACTTTTAACATAGTAGTATGCCTACAGCAAATGTACCTACATACAACACATATGCATACCTTCAAGAAATGTTCAAGCCTAATGCACATTTACGTACATACAACACATTTAACTACCTACAGCACATTTACATACATACCTCACATTTACTTACAAAAACAAATGTACATACCTACATCACATTTGCAAACATAAACCACATTTGCATACCTACAGCACATTTACATACAAACAGCACATTTGCCTACATAGCATTTACTTACCTACAATATAATCACTTACCTACACCACAGTTACATACCTACAGCACATTCACTCACCTACAGTACAATTTTCTACCTACAGCACATTCACTTAACTACACCACAGTTACATACCTACATCACATTAACTTATCTACAACATCTTACTAACAGAACATTTACTTACGTATACCACATTTACTTATATACAGCACCTGCAGTAGGTTCAGCATTTCCAATTACGTGCAGCACAATTCCTTATCTACAGTACATGTACTTACCTACAGCACAGTTGTCGGTTTCCTGCAAAACAACATTCAACAACTTATTTTTGTATTATGAAAATCATAGATAATTGCTTTTAGTGTGACGATCTTCTCGTGTCTAAGATATGTTTACAACGTTATAACGACATTGTAGGTTCTTATTAAATGTACTTACGTCGGACCAAAATCACGACACCAGCTGTCAACAGCAGTATAAGAACACCAGTGACTGGCAACACAACTGCTGCTACATTTGCACTCTCGGCTAGAGATGGGCGTGCTGATTAAGAAAGCATTTTTTTTTATCAACAAACATTCCCTTTTTTAAGAGTTTTTTTTACTGAAACATTTCTTAAAATTTCATTTTATCCTAAACTGAAGTGTATGGTCACTGCAAGCAATTATCAATAGAATATCATCAAAATAAAGTTATTTGACACATGTAATCAAGTCATGAAACCGAAATCATACACAATTTGTACTGAGGAAGTCGTCTAATGTATAATATATCTGTTTTATTAGCCTTTACCTCTCTATATAACTCTACTGCCGCCATTTACACAATTATCTTTGCATATGTGTGGAGTAGAACTATAGGAATTATGCTATCTGATTGTTTTATATGTGGGGACACGCAGAAAAGGAAGATCCAGTCTATCAATGGATTTCCAATGACACATATACAAAAGGAACTCATTTACGTATAAATCTGGAGCATAATACGAGATATGTTGATCACTTTAAACAGTTTCTTTTATATTTCAATTTAATTTATTCATCTGCTGTTTCCACTTTCATATTTCATATATGTTTGATGCGTTCTTAGTCTGGTTATTTACCTACGTAATAAGTTGGATCATCATTTAGATTTAATGAAATGTCAGGAAATGAACTATACACAGTGATCTGTTCTTTAAGCCGACCTTAGAGATAAATCATTTAAAGGTGTTTAAGCACTGAGGATCGACAAATCAAAGACAAACTGATTGGGATAACCTACAATCCACTATTTTATAATGGTTTACTGAAAAATCGATCACCTTGTGTTGTACAGTTAACTTCTTCGAGTAAAGACGAGTTCCCAAATTCATTAACAGCATATACAGTGAAGAAATGCTTTGTGTCAGCTGTCAGACCTGTAACTGTTGTAGTAACACTTTGGCCACGTCCTGGGTCAGACTGGTTAATATTTCTGTCGATTGTTATGCTGTTCTGCGTATCTGTCCGTAAACCAACTATAAATGTTTGACTAGACCCGCCATTGAATCCGGATGTCCAACTCAGTGTGGCTCGATCTTCAAAAGGGCACATAGCTAAACCTCCATACGGAGGATCTGGTTTTCCTACAGAAGAAATTTGAAAATAGAGACAAAGTGACCTTAACTGTCACCGAGGTATGCATATATACTGACTTTTTGCCAAACAATGCTGTTTTTAATGATATAATCTCAATGTTATACACAAAACAACTGACTCATCTAATATTTAGCATGCGGATATCAGACATGAGAGTCAGGGTAACACCAGGAAAATACACCTAAACTGACACTTGTTGGCCCCGTACCAAACCGTTAGAATATACATCCAAAATGTTTTTGGTTTTCAACTGATAATGATATTGACCACATATACCAGAAAGAATATGTTTTTTTTCTAAATATGCATGAACTAGTAAACTTCAACCGCTGTCTGTCAGTTTGAGCCGTTTTGGCCTCACCGACGATGCCTAATTCTAGTCAAATACTTTGCAATGAAACTTTTATAAAAAGTAAAAAGGATGTCGTAATACTGCAATTGTTTCCCAATAGAATCCTCGCTTCGTTTGATTAATTTGTAATGCAGTTAGCTTTTCCGTGTCGTCTGTGGAAATGGTTAAGCAATCATGTCATGTTGTCTAGATTGTTAGAGGTGCAACATTTAGGAAACAGCGCGGTAAAAGGAGAGTTCGGCGCAAGCCTTCAATAAACTACAATAATAGTATCAGATGTACATATGTATTTACCTTTTGCTGCAGCAGTAAAACTGAGGGTATCACTGCCCTGACTGTTCGTCGCCGTTACATTGTAGACACCAAACCAGGACGCTTGTATATTCTGTCGTGTCCCGACTGATACGACTGACAGATTTTTCACTGTGAACATATCTTGAATATCAAAATTGTCTCTGCCATTGACAAGCTTTGTAACACCCGTGCCTGGAGATGTTTCGAAAGACCAAGAAAAAGTTGGTTGTGGGTTCGAGAGGAACATGGCATTCATCACTAAAGTCTCAGTCGTTGCTAATCCAAAATCGTTATTAAGTTTAACTCTTGGGTCCTGACGTGGTTTACCTATAATATGCACGGTAAATGAAAAACATATAGATAAAATGGAAAACATTTTAATAAATTCATGAACATTTTATGAATAAAAACCTGCCTGTAGCCATACTGTATACGAAACATGATCCTTAATTAATCTCAATTAAAATCAAACAGCTTGAAATCACCATGAACATCTGGTTAACCTTAACATATGATTTGGACACTTTTAACTGTACTGAAGATTACAAATTATGAAGTCTCATCGACCTGGTCTATAGCCTATAAACAGAAAATTCGATTTCAAAAATAATCATGCGATACATGCAAAAACGATCTACATCACAGTCACTGAACATGTGAATTTTGAAATTGGCACCATTTCCTTTAAGTAATAATCAAATGTAGAATACTTTGTAGCTTTGCAATTACTACATTAAAAGCGTACGGATATTCTTGTAATACCTTGAACTCAAACTTGATCTGCAATCACAAGATCCAATAACACATAATTGGGACGGAGAATATTACTGAACATTGTAAATGCTATATACGTTACTTGTTAGTGATTGGTTATGTTGTGATTAACATATTTGCTTTATATAAACTTACACAGAACGTTGATGTGTATATCCCTGGTGACCGCTGTCTTAGAGACACTGTTTCTGACAGAACAGGTGTAGAGTCCGGTGTCCAGACAGTCAGCGTTAGTCAGGGTGTAGGTACTCTCCAGGACGTCTGGGGTGGTCAGTAGAACTGTGTTGTTGGCTTTATAGAACCACTGTATTGTGGACGGAGGGAAACTATCCACCGAACACACCAGCGACTTGGGTCCATGTTCAGCCACGTCTGAATCACCGTCAGTGTTATCAAGACTGAGAATTCGTGGTGGAACTGAAAGACAGACAAATCTTATAATCAAATTATTTTGATATGAATGGAATTAAAAACATCTCATATTTATAAGTAAAAACGACTTTTAATTCAAAACAAGATGTACGCAAATTTGTATATCTTGCTGCTACAATGTATGGATGAAGTTATGCGAGTTATACATGCAAACTCATACCAAATAATAAAAAACATAAGTGTTAATAGACATGATGCCGATAAATCAGGTGTGAATTATATTAACAAGAAAAACGTAAACTCTTAAAATCTCGTCGTTTTCATTTCGGATCTCAAAAATAATAGGCTGGATTATATGTAAAAAATGATACATTGCACATGTATAAAAACAAAATAAAAGTTGACATACTTCTGGAAAATTATTACTAGCAAAAACATCAGAAATAATTTTATGAAATTAAAAAATAAACAAATTTTACATCTGACAATAAGGTTCCAAGTCTTTGTTCCCTGACTGACAGTGTTTCTGGCTGTACACGTGTATTGTCCGGCGTTGGTCCTCATGGCCACAGACAGACTCAGTGGGTTTGTGTAATCTGTACCTGATCTAGACCAGGTGTAGGTACACGCTGGTCTACAGTCGGCGGAACACCTGACATCTGAGATGGTCTGATTCTCAATAATAGTCTACACTGTCTTGTGGCTGGATCAATACAATACTGTCTCCAGGTCCATCTGAGGAATTTTAGCGATTTGGCTAAGTATATAATATTTGGACACCTACATGTAATCTTGCAAATGACAAGTGACAAATATGAAAATATTCTTGTGGACGTGTTTTAATTATCAAAAGTTATGATCTTTATAGAACGATTCGTAAGTAGTTCAATTAGTTTCCGTGTTCATAATAGCATGCTGTTGATATCGAATGACTGTCTTATTCGAAGAAATAACAGGTTATTACTTTGATATGTTCAATTATCTAACGTTTTTCATATATTTTGAAAAAGAAAATTATATCATCTTGTCAGAATTGATAACATGGGAACAAACTTAAGAAACCATAAAAGGTACGGAGTTATTATGGTGAATACATAAGTTGTGTGTGGTGAGCCCATACTGGGATTCAGTTATTTTCTAACAAAGGAAGCAACTCGTCACATGACTTCTATTATTGTACATCTGTTCGTCATATATAATGACCAAGGATTTTCTTAAAGTCAGATGAAAAAATAAATAAACAAGTTGCCAAGTCAGGAAAATATACAATGAGTATAACATCGATAAATATTTCACTAGTTATGCTCTTTAAAAAAGGCATTGAAGTGAACGAGTTTACTAAAATATGTAATGGTTCAAACAATATATATGTTTAGGTTCTGTTATCATCTATTAAAACAAGCATAATATACCTACACTGAACAGTAACACTGACTATTAAAGTCGACTGTCCGACAACATTTCTAGCACTACACCTGTACGTCCCGTGTTCCGATCTGTCCAGTTGTCCCAGTGACAACACAGGTGAGACAGTAAAGTTGGTGTTGTCCGGTCGTGTCCAGACAAAGGTACAGCCAGGTCTACAGTCCGCTGTACAGGTGATGTCCGGTAACGTGTCCCCCTCTGTCCTGGTGTAGGTAGTGTCGGGTGGGGACAGAGCTATGGAGGTACCGGGGCGTCTGTAAACATTTAATGTTTTAAATGTCTCCGATATATAAATGTATATGTGCCTATGTCCTTACATTGGAAGATAATTTGTAAAAAAAAATTGTAGCTTATCCAGTGTTTAAAACTTTACGATCAAGAGCGAATACATTTTCCTTGCTACGTATGCTGGTTGTTATGCAATTTATTGAAATCTTTGAAATCATGCTATAGCGAAACGCCCGAATCTCCTAATTTTGAGCGGTCATTTAAAACGGCGTAGTTGGACAGAGTTTTTTTCAGGTCAGGCATTACTAAATTTTAGTTACTTTTCCTGTATAGCTTCCGTTTGTATGTGCTTATTTCTCCGCAGAAGTGTTATGCATGTGGACAGATGCGGATTCGATGCTGTTGAAATCTGTAGTAAATTAAAGTTTCCCCGTGTCTCGAGACATGTGACAGATTGTGTTGACATCAGCGTGGTTGAGTGGATTG
This sequence comes from Pecten maximus, assembly GCF_902652985.1. Lineage (NCBI taxonomy): Eukaryota > Metazoa > Mollusca > Bivalvia > Pectinida > Pectinidae > Pecten > Pecten maximus. The sequence goes on from NC_047027.1 coordinate 25,245,814, forward strand.
CAGTGTTTTATTAATTGAACATAAAATTTACACACGCAGTACTTTTTATTTGTTTCTCCTGTTTTATATCAAGGTGTATGTTCGATGTATATACTGTTTGACAATATATTGTTGGCCGAATTTTAGAGTTATTTTATTTTAGTTTCAGAAGCAAAGAGATTTCGGGGCAGGCAAAGCAAAAGCCGTTGGCAGATCCCTGAGTACACAGCCTACATACACTGTACTTGCTTTGTGTAGGTCGTGTACTCGTCTCTTGCTCTGAATACAGTGAGTTACGGCTGATGGACACCAATAAAGACGTCAATGAAATATGTAGCACGAAATATCAATAAAATGAATTCGCTACACGAAGTATATCAACCCGATGTTCATTGTTAATTCACTTTATGATAAAACGTCTAATAGAACAAAACCTAACGGTTTGCGCCGCCGATCATCAGATGATTTAGATCTGGAGTCCCGCAATGAAAAACACATTTATGTACATGATAGTAAGTTGTATGTACACGATAATGAGGTTGTACGTACACAATACTAAGTTGTACGTATAAGACCCTTTTTGGACGTACACGATACTTAAGTTGTAGGTTAAATACTACTAAGTTGTCCGGACATGATAAGTAAACAGTACGTACAAAATACTATGTTGTACGAACACGATACCAAATTATACCTACAAGATACCAAGCTGTCCAATCATGATAATTAAGTTGTACGTACAAGGTACAAATTGTACGTACAAAATGCTATGATGTACGAACAAAATACTAAGTTATGGCTACAAGATACTAAGTTGTACGAACACGATGATTAAGTTGTACAAGGTACCAATTGTATGTACGAGATATTAAGTTGTACATCATTACACACAGCCTACACCACTAGGCCAATGTGGCCAGATACCCCGACATGATTGTTTATAAGAAATGGATACTTAAATATAATGCATTGATATACACCTGTTACATATATTTAGCACTGTACAAATATGACAGGAAATTGTCATGTCAGACGCCTATCGCGAACTGATGTATTTTCTTTTAATGTATTAAATGTATACACCCCTATATGTATGGTTGTCTAGGTAGCGGTGGGTTTCAAGAAGGTTAGATATACATACGGAGTGTAGCGAGGCAGTATTTTTCGCGGATTTCATACGTTGGTTCCGGGGCTCACATACTTTATTGTGATTTTGTTTTACATCCTTTTTTATGTTTTTGCTAAAATTGATAGTATTTTAAAGTATAGTTCGATTTCTTTTGTCAATTGTACTGCTTAATATGCATGACTAGTGTGTTTGTTATACGTCTATGTCTAGTATGTGTCGCACATTTTTGCAATATTAAGCGATAACTGTTCGCAATGCCTCTGAAAAGATGGAAAATAATACAATGCATTTGTCGTTTGTGGTGTAATGTTTTAGTGTTTTCACATGGGTAGAGAACAGACCACTATGTTCTGGTTCTAACATATAAGGAAGTTTAATACGTATAAGTTGATGCTCTGCTTGGAAACGCATACCAGGATCCGACCCCGTATATAAAGGCCGAGGAGTTGTAAAACAAGCAATTAATCAGGTAATTGTCAGAAAATGGTTGCAATAGATTGAAAATATTAACAATCAAGATTAAATTTAAATGTTAAATGACTAGTATGACAAAGCTCCTACCTCGGATGTTTCAGTATTTTGTCCTTATAAGCATCAATTTGTAAAAAAACAGTAACAAGTACAGTTACAATGTTTATCCAAGATAAAATTGCCGACAGGTAGCCTGGCGGTGGCTTCGCACGTGTTTTACCAGGTAAGAGAAAAACACGATGCATATCACAGCAAACTCTCATGTGTTATACCACACAGGTAAGCAACGTTGGGCCAGAAAATGAATGATAAAAAAGAACAAAAAGTTAAGAGGCCTGTAACATATAACGTGATTTAAAATGTGCTCCTAAATATTCTTTTCATTTCATTTTTCTTACATCATATAAATCGTAAGTAAACTGACAAATCAAGCAAATGGAAAGTCATATGATAGTGATGGGTTAATACCTGCGCTTATACTGCATTTCAAGCGCTTTAATGACAACGCGTCGCCATGATAGGAAAGACACAGTCTATCTTTACCTCTCTATTACGACCTCTGGCACATGCGTTGTAAATCAGGTGATATATCGAATTAAAGGTTCTCAGATATGACTTAAGGAAAATAAATTGCTAAATTTCATTACAAAGGGTTAATCATACAAATTATTTTTGCAAAGTTGCACGACACTCACTATTTGTAGCATTTTTGTGTTATTTGTTAGGAAACTTCCTTTATGGGGTCGGTTCCGAGTATGCGTCTCGATGTAGAACACAAACTAAAATGTCAGCACTTCCTTAAAGCTGACAGTGCAAGTTAAAAAGCATCCAATACAGATTAAAAAAAAAAAAAAAAAACATGTACAGATTTCCAAAAATCGTTTCCGATACATTCCTCAGTTATGGTAATGTCGTATCTAAGGACGGGCAGACATTTTACTTTTTTGTTACACGTGGATACGAACAGCTATAAAAGCGCGTGCGTTCATTGAGACAAATATCAGTCTATCGATACATGTGCAAAGCGACACATCTCTCTAATATTGTAGACGTTCTCAATACACACGCCAGAGGGTTGTTTTTGCATTGTACGCAATTGCAGAACTTGGATATACATATATATTTTATTTTACAATAAAATAAAGAAAAGAAAGAATTGACAATACAAATGTTTGGGCCTCAACAAAACATGTACCTAATAAAATTAAAACAGTAAATATGAGTAAATTCCTACCTGAGTCTTTCCAGAGGTATATGCTGCAAGAATAACTTTACAACTGTTACAGTATTATATGAATAGTTTCCATCGAAATATTTTCCGTGTCTTCGTATCATTTGTGCACGTGTCATAACGTAATTAAAGCGTGATAAAACCGCACTACTGCACCACAACAGCCCTAGTGTAGTGTATACAATGGGAATACATCCGAGGAGTTCCTAATGCTAGCTTAGACGCGAGTAAAAATCGGAACCCCTCGAACTGTTTACATGTTATCAAAAAGGCTACACCCATGAAAAACACGTGAGAAAATGTATTTGAGATTAATTCGTTATGCATTTTCCAGCATTTATTTGGAGACTTTATTTTGAAGAAGATTTAAAGGTAATTGAGAGACACTGACCATCTTTCTGCTCAGGTTACAGGTAAGTGCTTCTGTTTGGTGTCGTTCGCGAATACAGTTTTAGGTCACATGGTGTACAGATATAGTGTAGGTGATACAGGTGTGTCACCGTAATAATAATGTTTTTATGTCAAAGCGTGTATCACTAAACTGAGTGTGAACGAATTTTATTTTCTTGCTATGTTGTTTGAGATTTATGTGTATTTTGTGTTATTTCTATTGCTCTTCAAATTTGGAGGAAATAAAGAAATAATAATGGTGTACAGATATAGTATAGGTGATACAGGTGTGTCACCGTAAACACCTGAGGTTAGAATGAATGCGAGTGTGACGCCGCACATTCTTTTTTATAGCAGCGGCGGCTTGGTTGTATTCACGCATAACGAAAAAGAAAAAACATCTGCCCGTCCTTAGATACGACACTGCCATAACTGGGTAATATCTCGGAAACGATTTTTGGAAATCTGTAGATGTAATATTTTTTTAATCTCAATTAGATGCTTTCTAAATTGCACTGTCAGCTTTAAGCCCCAGTCAAACTGTGCCGGTTTAAAGTCACGGTGAACTACGTTGATGCAGACTGGAAAAAGTGTTTGGGGGATTTAGTCCGTAGCTAGTGTACTCGAACCGGGGTTGATCCGTGCTGGACCGTAACTCACTACGGTAGTTTATTTCTGCATTACACCTGTGTGTTAAACCGTAGTCGAATCGTAGCATTTTCGCACCGTACCGACACCGGGAGCCTGGAGTTGGTACCGAGTTCCGAGTTCTGTTTAAGTAAAACGGAACTCGCAACCAGTTCCGAGTTCCGTTTAAGGTAACGTAGGTATGTTGAAGATTTACGGGTTTTGTTCTCAGTTCCGAGTTCCGTTTAAGGTAAACAGAATTATTATGTAGAAGATTTACGGGTTGTGGTCCCGGTTCCGAGTTCCGTTTAAGGTAACCGGAGCTAGGAACCAGTTCCGAGTTGTGTTTTAAAAAAAACGGAACTACTATGTATAAGCTTTACGGGACTTTGTCCCAGTTCCGAGTTCCGTTAATGAAAAGCGGAACAACTAGTATCAGCTTAACGGGTTTTAGTCCTAGTTCCGTTTAAGATAAACGGAACTAGGAACCAGTTTTGGAAAATGCTGTATGTACGTCACCTAAATATGGACCACTAGTCTGGATTAGTTCCGTTTTACTTAAACAGTGCAGTAAAGTCGTATTGGAACCGTTGATAACCGTGACATACCGCACCAGTACCTTGGGACTACTGTTTTCGGGCCAAAATTGAGTACGGAACGTTCTTACTCGGTATATAGAACTGTGGACATCCGTGATACACCTAGTCCATTATCGGCAAAGTGTGACTGGGGATTTAGATACGATGACTAAGACATACTGTGATCATAGAGATATTTCTCGGGAACGATTTCTTGATATTGAAACGTTGTAAATATTTCTGAAAATTTCAATTGAGAGCTTTTTAACTTGTAATGTCAGCTGTAAATTTAGTCTCCCATTGTTCAAAGTAAAACTACAAGGAGAGTAACAAAAACAAATATCAAAAGAACGAACACCATTTTAAGCATGTTCTTTATTGTATTTTTGACTAGTAAATTTGCTCTAATAATTCTTTGTTTTGTCCGTTTTAATACAATTTATGTTTCATTATTGCGCTTGTATAATTTACTAATTTTCATTTTACTCAAAACAAAAGGTACGTGATTAGTTCTTTATAAACGTTTTCCGTGTTGATATCAACGCTGTTTATTGTCAAATTTCAGAACATGACGAAGTTTACAAAATTAAGGACTAACTTCTACATTTCAACACATACAATACATTGTTCTCACCTGCCACGTTGAGTGTATAGTCATCACTGTCCAGTTGTTGGCTAACATTAGGTAGGTTAAGGTTGATACGTCTACAGTACCACACAGATCCATGGTCTCCCGTCTGTGGCTGTATGATCCACCGGAACACTGTACCAAGGCCTCCAGACGTTACACAGGAACAGACATCCGGTGTACAGGGGACGGCGGGGCTGACTTGGATGTTGTAACATTTGTCAACAGCTACTTGTACACTACCTACTGGAGTAGTGACGTCAGGACGGCGGTAAAACTGGACAACATTGGCCCCCTCTGGTACATCACACGTCAGTGTAAACTCAGTCCCAGGGACGGCGTACTCTGACGACCCGGTCAGGGTTACAGCATCTAAAGCACACAGTTGCATGTCAAAAAGACTATAATAATAATAACATATCATTGTCTGTCCATAGTGATAATGTATCATTGTCTGTCCATAGTTATACTATATCATTGTTTGTCGATAGCTATACTATATCATTGTCTGTCCATAGTTATACTATATCATTGTCTGTCCATAGTTATACTATATCATTGTCTGCCCATAGGATGATGTATCATCGTCTGTCCATAGTGATAATGTAACACTGTCTGTCCATAGTGATAATGTATCATTGTCTGTCCATAGTGATAATATATCATTGTCTGTTCATAGTGATAATGTATCATTGCCCATAGTAATAATGCATCATTGTCTGTCCATAGTGAAAATGTATCATTGTCTGTCAATAGTGATAATGATTTATTGTCAATAGTGACGGTGTATCACTGTCTGTCCATAGTGATATTGTATCATTGTCTGTCTATAGTGATAATATATCATTGTCTGTCCATAGTGATAATGTATTATTGTCCATAGTGATAATGTATCACTGTCTGTCCATAGTGATAATGTATCATTGTCTGTCCATAGTGATAATGTATCATTGTCCATAGTAATAATGTATCATTGTCTGTCCATAGTGATAATTTATCATTGTCTGACCATAGTGATAATATATCCTTGTCTGTCCATAGTGACAATGTATCATCGTCTGTCCATAGTGACAATGTATCATCGTCTGTCCATAGTAATAATGTATCATTGTCTGTCCATAGTGATAATGTATCATTGTCTGTCCATAGTGATAATGTATAATTGTCTGTCTATAGTGATAATGTATCATTGTCTGTCCATAGTGATAATAAACCATTGTCCATAGTGATAATATATCATCGTCTGTCCATAGTAATAATGTATCATTGTCTGTCCACAGTGACCATGTACCATTATGTGTCCATAGTGATCATGTATCATTTTCTGTCCATAGTGATAAGGTATCATTGTCTGTCCATAGTGATACTATATCATTGTCTGTCCATAGTGTTAATGTATCATCGTCTGTCCATAGTAATAATGTATCATTGTCCATAGTGATAATGTATCATTTTCTGTCTATAGCGATAATTTATAATTGTCTGTCTATATTGATAATGTATCATTGTCTGTCCATAGTGATAATGTATCATTGTCTGTCCATAGTGATAGTGTATCACAGTATGTCTATAGTGATAATGTATCACTGTCTGTCCATAGTGATAATATATCATTGTCTGTCCATAGTGACAATGTATCAACGTCTGTCCATAGTGACAATGTATCATCGTCTGTCCATAGTAATAATGTATCATTGTATGTCCATAGTGATAATGTATCATTGTCTGTCCATAGTGATAATGTATAATTGTCTGTCTATAGTGATAATGTATCATTGTCTGTCCATAGTGATAATGAACCATTGTCCATAGTGATAATGTATCATCGTTTGTCCATAGTAATAATGTATCATTGTCTGTCCATAGTGTTAATGTATCATCGTCTGTCCATAGTAATAATTTATCATTGTCCATAGTGATAATGTATCATTGTCTGTCTATAGCGATAATTTATAATTGTCTGTCTATAGTGATAATGTATCATTGTCTGTCCATAGTGATAATGTATCATTGTCTGTCCATAGTGATAATGTATTACTGTCTGTCTATAGTGATAATGTAGCACTGTCTGTCCATAGTAATAATGTATCATTGTCCATAGTGATAATGTATCACTGTCTGTCCATAGTGATAATGCATCACTGTCTGTCTATAGTGATACGTATCATTGTCTGTCCATAGTGATAATGTATCATTGTCTGTCCATAGTTATAATGTACCATTCTGTGTCCATAGTGATCATGTACCATTCTGTGTCCATAGTGATAATGTATCATTGTCTGTCCATAGTGACAATGTATCGTTGTCTGTCCATATTGATATTGTATCATTGTCTGTCCATAGTGATCATGTATCATCGTATGTCCATAGTAATAACTTTTTAGATTGTGAAGATAACACTGCTTCGATAAAAATGTTAAAGTTATGTATAGCTATCATGCATATTCATTATACAGCACACACGACAAGTCATTCTGGTCTATTTTTAGAACTGTTAGAATAAAACTGCTCAGATCAAAATGGTAAAATTATGTTAAGCATGACATTGCATAATACATACCTAAGAAATGTACATTATATAAGACACCTGGACCAAACAATATAAAACACATATCTTACCTGCTGGAGAAATAAACATCCATAGTAAGCTGGCTATGTAGACGATCGGTATACCTAGACTGAACATACTTCCTGGTAAGTGTAGTCACACACATATACCCAGTTATAAATAGAACTGCGGATTGCCCTGTGCACACGGGTGTATATAAAGGTATACAAATACATTTGTGTAGCTATCCTCTTTTTGCTCGGCTGTTTTCGTATATACCAACTATTATATAATTTCTATAATGATTGATTTTTATTTTGTTTTGATATCCAATGATTTTAAATCATTCACCGCTGCCGAAATCAATACATTATAGGTTAAGAAAAGTGTCGAAATCTTAATTTGGTGATATCCCACGTTTACAACTATGTGACTCACATTTGGTTTTAACCGAAGCCGATGTGAAGATGAAAACGTTATTAAAGTGACAGAGCCAAGTAATTTATTACAAATACTTAAAACTATAAATAAACTCCTCTAAACGCTCTTAACTTACACCTTTCAAATTACCTGGTACACATGTATATATCGCGAACATGGGGTTATATACATTACTGATATGTCATATGTATCGTATATATCTATATATCACAATCGGACTACTTACTAGAAGTTCTAACGCTTGGAAAAGGAACATTTGCATAGCATTGAAATTAAAACAGAGTTTAATTTTCGGCGTAATCGGCATTGTAATGAAGTAATCAAATGACATCTTTATTTATATTAAGTTACATAAATGAATAAGGTAGTTGTATAGTCACTGTAGCCTTTTTTGTCTTTGGAACATCCTAGATTGCATTATAACAAAATGATATTAATGTTTTACCAATGGGTCTAAAGTGACTGGTAAATTATTTTATGCGACATTTGTCACCCTTTTTTCGCTGGTAGGGGTTGAAAGAAGGGGTTTGCAATTGCTTGTTCAAAATACAATGCTACGTAATTACCGGTTGTTATTGTTGTCGTCGTTGTTGTTGTCGTCGTCGTCGTTTTCAAGACACAAATAATGAGCTTACGTATCTAATTACGAACTTTACCTGAAATGACCGCATCACATGGAAGGGAGGTCAGCTATGTGATAAACAAACTTTGAGTAATTACTAAATATCCATATACTTCATATATATTTTCCCCCTATCGATTTATGTTGATTACTATTTTGATTTGTGTACATTTCAGTATTTACGCATGGATTGCAAATTTATGATATAATCTAACTTTTGATCTGCGATCTATGCGATATTACCAACACCCGAACCGTTTCATCATTACAGTTGTATGACCATGAAATATCTGGTCAGGTCGTTATCGTAGGGACTAGCCAAAATTGCATGCATTAGCGCACGCTAGAAATATGTTTTTACTGTTAAGTAATATAATATACAGACAAAACAAGGTTATGCGAAGCCATATGACAATAAAGTGCCTCTGTTGTCCGGTTCCGTTAGCCACGTTAGAAGGCAAACTAGGTCTTTTTGTCGAGATGGAATTGCTTGGTAGCAAATCCTCAAGACTGATGGTTCGCTGCTGTGTGTGCAAATTCAGAAATATCCTGATTCATCATTGAATTTCTTATCAATTGATATATATATTATTGGTGTTTGTGTTGATATTTGTTTTCGATTTTTTCATTTTTTACTGAAAGCATTATTCCTGAGATTTTAATACAAATTTATCACAATGAACACTAAATGCCTTATTTGTAAAATGTCCTGTACATTACATGTCATTACATATTACATGAATTACATATCATTGTTAAATGATAATATAAAATGCTGAATTTCATAAATATTTCTAACTTGAACCTTTAAGCTTATACTCAACATTGCTCAGTGTTCCTTTAGGCAGGTTGAGGTTATTTCGTCAACATATAAACCTTCCGGGCCTACTCCATACTATGTACAGAGAACGACTGGACTGTCTTTGATAATTGTCACCACCTACATTGTTATTGTGACATCCGAATGGTAGTATACAATTAGAAACTTTATACTCAGTATTCATTCCGAGTATATGAACGAAATGAAATACATGGATTGTGTGTTAAGTAATCCACTCTTTGACATTTATATTGGAATTATTCAAGACATAACTCATGGTATAATCTGATTGGTGATTGATACCACAAATAACTCATTATGAATTGCATTGTTATATTTGTCTTGAAAGGAAATGAACTGAAGAAAACATCGAACATCTTTTCATCACAATAATCAATTCATAGTTATTATACTTGGGTTCATGAACCCTTCAACGAATAAATGAATTAAATGCATAAATTGTGTAAAAATAAGAGATTTATCAATATATCTATGAATTTGTTCCGGGTGACATCTCCAAAACAATGTACTTTATAGTTAATCATCCTATAAAACATATGATACTAGATATGATTCTGTTGGTAATAAATCAGGTAAAATAACTCTCATGTTTATAGAGCAAGGATTTATTACCGTGACTTGAATTTGGTTTACATATCTTTAATATAGTCACTGAACTTTTTGGATATGTTAACCCCATAGACAAAATGTAACAACCAGAGCTTCCCAGTGAAATATCACAATGCATGCTTGACTATATCTGAAAATAGTACATACTTATTAATTGTTAAGTCATCAAGGTACTTTATATAGTGATTTTTATATTTACTCATTTTTCATTTGTGTTTTCATTGTGCAATTTGTATTGATAAATTTATCATGAATATAATGATTGTTTTATTCATGTATTATGTTGATTATTGGTATTATAATAATTGGGGATTATTTTTATATAAGGTGGTCTTGAATAGTTTGGTCATTTTATAGATAACTTGCCAGCTCAAATACCCGTCCCCTCAACTTGCGGCTTTTATCATTACTGGGTCGTTGTAGTGGAGACATTTCTTCGGTGTTTGGTGAATATTTTTATAATTTTTTTTGAGAGCTTGATCCATAAGGCTTCTGCTGAAAAAAGTTCACAGTTGAATTTTGAGGACATTACAGCTGTGTTTAAATCTGCACCGTTATTACATTTTATGATTACAATGTCTTACGGTTTTAGATTATACCGACGGACGCTATATAGGATATGTTTCGTACGTAGCAGATTACTACACTCAATATATGTAAACACTTGACTGCCATCCTCATAACATATATTTCCTGTGTAGGATTCTGGAGTAATGCTCATTTCATAATGGACACAGTTTAGAATTACATCTGTTAGGTTAGGGCAAGGTTGTATAATCTGGTACCATTATCTCTGTATCAGTAATGATAGAGTTTAGTCCTAGAGATTGGTACTGCCCATCGAGATCTATTGCTTCTTGTATGTAGTATGTTGTACCAGCTGACAGAGTTGCCTCATGTTGTGGTGTAATGTCACAGGTGTAACTGTTGGCATCTGTGTCAGTACATCCTGTGTTACCAGTAGAGGTACATGTTGATGTTGATGATGGGGCATCGATTGCAGTACCTCCTCCAGTCGGCTGGAATATAATATAGAATATGTATTCCTAATAGTAATGTATTAAGAATTTCGATACCGGTTTCTCTGATAAAGCAAAAGTATTTTTTTTCATTGCTTTAATGTGAAAATAGTTATTCAATATTGCCATAAGTCTTCTGATAAAATTTTCTAACAGAAAATATATCACGAAAACTATCAATTAATTTAAGTAGCGATACACTTACCACAAATGACAAGCCAAGTGAGACTGCTGAATATGCACACGTCACACTGATGTTCAAACGTTTGGTATTAATGGTACCGGACGATAATGTCATAGAGGATACTGATTCGCTTACGTTTACTGTAGGAATGGCTGGAAAATAAAAGCATATTTTGGAAGCTATTTTAGATAAGAAAAGGCTGGTAATATTAAAGAGTTGGAAAATCATAAGTTAAATATCAAACAGACGACTAGACAACACCGTATTAGCCGAGGATTAGAACATAATAACGTGTACATCCTAATGATGATAAAGTGGTTAGTGTAATGTGCATCATTTATACTTCATAGTCGATGTTTTGGTGGTTTTTCTTAAAGCATGCTTATAATTAGCAAACAAAGGATTTTGTCCTTTTCAAAATGTGTCGAAATGGAACAAAAATTCTAAAACAAAAATTGCATTAGTTTTTTTACACAAGAAATTGTTATAATTGTCAAATCCAAGCAGTTGTATGCTGTTTTTCTATTAAATCATTATAGAAATCCAATCACAATTCGGGAACTAGAAGAAATAACTACGACAAACTGTGATGACAATAGAAGATAACAGCCTGCCAAAAAAATGATTTTCCTGACCAATCTTATATAATGAAGCATGTGCAACTGAGTAATAACAAGACACCAGCTCTCTTCAAGAAATGCAATAATAAGAACTGTTAAGATGGACAGAAGACCGATCACGGACGAAAGACAATATAATGGGTCACGTGAAAGATAATATTGATATTGGCGCAATTAAATGCATTAAGCTTATCAATTGCATTATTTTTTTTCCATTTGTTTCTCTGTCGTTTTTTTTTTTTTTTTTTTTCTTTGAAAAATATCAATTGAACAAATGATTAAAAAGGTAACAAAACTGACTATTCAAAATTAATATTTGAACATTGAATATCTTTCTATACGTTGATAGTCACACAATATAATCAGACATAATTCACAATGGCATCAATACTTACTTAAAACCGTGATATTAATACTTCCAGTGTCATTCCCATGTGAACTTGTCCAAACACCTTGATCTGTGGTCCGTGATACAGATGTTATACTGTATGTCGTTATTCCAGTTGTTAAATCCTGTGTTAAACCTGTAGTACATCCTCCACTTACTCCACCATTCGGTGCTAAACAGACTCCAACCTGAAATCCATCTGGTCGTGACAAGGTCACTACTGTATTTATTGTTCCTATGTTTAGATACATTTCTAATGGGCGTGAGCGCACTGCGTTCCCACTGAGCGAAACATCATACCCTAGTGTTTTATCTGAAAAATCAGACAAATTTATCATTATATGCAAAGTACCGAAACTCTTGGTATGATATTGATGTTGTTAATAAAGGAAGTCCCTGACATCACGCAAACACCTATGTTGGAATAAAAGGAACCACTTCCTAAAAAATACCTGTCTGTCAACATATGACGTATGAAGGAAACAGAACTTCTGAATGTGTGGCCTTGTTTGTACCTGCAATAGAACCCTATCTGTTCATGAACTATGTAAACCAGTGTTACATAACAATCATTATATAACCTAATAGTAATTACAAATATTTACAAGTGTATTGCGCTGTCTTTTGATGACCTTTCAATTTCAACATATTTTGTTGACTGATGTTAATATCAATATAGGATTGGACATCAGGCAGAGCCTATATAACAGGTAAACAAACTTAAACATATTTACATACAACAAATATATATATTATATAATATTATAATATATACTGAAACGAAAAAGAAACGCAACATGGAAAATTGTGATTAATTTTGTATTAAATATACATATCTGTATAAAAATCGCGGAAATAAACATGCACCCTGCCTAACACCCATACCAATCTTCAAAATCACCCAAGTGTGACTAGAGACCTATGCACTTCCGGCGCGGTAAAAACATCAAAAACCGTGCCTGTACAAACATATGCGTTCTTTTTTCATTCAAACCAGTATCAATTCATCACTAACATTGAGCCACATCATCGCCAATACTTTTGCAAACAATAATTCCTTTTACAATTATGCCACGGTTATCAAAGGTTGATAGAGGACGTGCTATAGCGATGCTTCTGGCAGGGAACACGCAACTTCACGTCGCTCGACAATTCAGAGTTCACAAATCGACTATTAGTCGATTAGTTTCACGTCTTAACGCAACAGGAAGAGTCGATGACCAGCCGAGATCAGGACGTCCACGCGTAACGTCGCGACGTCAAGACCGGGTTCTTAGGTTGGCACACCTGCGTAACAGGAGATTAACGGCCGCTGAAACGGCAAGGAATACGATTGGTAATCATAACCGTCGAATTCATCCCCAAACAGTGATCAACAGACTGCGTGAGGCTAATTTGCGTGCAAGGCGACAGTACGTTGGTTTACCACTAACACCGCAACGTCGAGCACGTCGTATGCGATGGGCAACGGCACATATGCCCAGACGTTTTCCTATGAGACGTTGGAGGTCTATGCTCTTCACCGATGAATTTCGATTCACGTTATTTCGAGCAGATGGCCGTCAACGTGTGTACCGGCGTCGAGGCGAACGTTTTGCTGACGCCTGTGTTTTGGAACACGACCGATTTGGGGGTGGATCAGTTATGGTTTGGGCGGGAATCTCCCATGGTTTGAAGACGCCTTTCGTGATAGTCAATGGGAATTTAACGGCCGTACGCTATCGGGATGAGATCCTTAGGCCCCATGTTGTGCCGTTTGTTAGGCAGCATCATCTAACCTTTCAGCAAGATAACGCGAGACCACACGTTGCAAGAGTCTGTAGAGACTTTCTTGCGACACAGAACATTGTTCCTATAGATTGGCCTCCATATAGCCCCGACCTGTCCCCAATCGAGCATTTGTGGGATGAATTAGACAGAAGAATTCGAAATCGCCGTAACCCCCCAAATACCCTCCCTCAGTTAGCAAATGCACTCGTCCAAGAATGGAATAACATTCCAATACGGAAAGTCAATGCCCTGATGAACTCAATGCAACAAAGAATTAGAGATGTGATAACTGTTCGAGGAGGACACACACGATATTAGGGCACGGTTTCAAAACTGCTGCCATTTCAACTTGGATTCACGTAGGGTACTACCAATCATGACCTTCTAGCAAAGTGACCTGTTCTTAAAAATCTCTAAACATTTAAAGGATGTTACATCAATATTCAATATTAACTATTACATATGAAATTTAAACATAATGCTCACAAGTATTATTTTATTAAACCTACAATTTGAAGTTGCGTTTCTTTTTCGTTTCAGTATATAATAAGAAGGGGGGTATCTTTATAGATTGTTTTGATTTTTGCATGATTGGAAGAAAGTAACTTCTTAAGAGATGATTGGATTTTTGTTGTGAGATGTATAGATATGCCTATTTGGTCAAATTGAGCTTATCCCCCCAACAGCTACAGGCCGACAGTCCATAGCCATCCACTGATGGGGATCAAAACCCAATATTGCCAAATAGGTAAATATAGTTTATGGGTGGAGTTACAGTAAAGCTTGCAAATAATGTTTTCCTTTTAAAATTGCTGCTGTAGAAGTTACCTCGTTTTTTACATGTATATTATATAAACTATATTACAACAATGCCAATTTCCATCCAGTCCATTCTCCATCATGTGTTCATTATAAAATAATATTATGGTGCTAGAGGGGAACTGATCACTTTAACCAAATTTACACGCGTGCGTTGTATCTAAATGATGCTAACCATACAGAATGTAATTATTAATATTTACACATGGTACATAATAAGGAGGCTTGCGCTAGAATGCCTAAGACGAATATAATCACAACTGTTCGCCTATAAATCACCGACGGCCTTTTGAAATGCAATAAAGCACCTATATTCTAGACAATAGCAATATAGGACTATAACATTAATGAAAATAATCAACTATATCAAAACAAAACTATTTTTTTATTTCAAGCAAACGCGCAATGATATGTTTTGTAATGACAATATTAGAGCACTGACACTCGCCTCGTCTATCAACACACCTACATTATATATATGTATCATACAATCAGATTAGAAACTACATCGGCCTAGTGACACAATTAAATTAGAGAAAACTGTGATTGTCGACAAGCTGTTCAAGATATGTCTGTGAGAGTGGTCTCAAACGACAGACAAGTATTCGTTCATTAACTTGGTTTAAGATTCAGTGCTTATCATGCTGGAAAGTTATCTCTTGATACTAAATATAATGCTATTTTACAACATTATGTGATGCAGTCGAATATCACTTTTATCATAAAGGGTTTGGCGCATTTGTACGTATATTGGTTGGTATGTATATTTCTCGTGATTATCAACCGTCAAAATATTCTGTATTATTAAATTGATAAGATTTGTAGGTGCCCGTTAACAAAAATGCTCTAAGACAAACCAACATCTTTTGTCAATTCTTACCTGGAAGCAACACAAAGATGACAACCAGAACAAGTATATTGGTGTCCTGCCCCATGTTGATAGTTTCTTATATATTATTTCAGTCCGTCATATGCTGCAGTCAACGTCCGGGACAGTTATGGTAAACTAGCGAAATCGTTAATGGTTCAAGTTTAAAACTTTGTCACCTAGTCTGTTTGTTTGACGGTTGATATTGGCTACACACTATTTATATTGCCATTGGAGAGATTTAGAATTTAGTTTATGACGTACTTAATCATTTGAGGGTTTCAAATATCATAAATCTCGAGGTAGTTTAAAAATGTAGAATGTTAAAGTATTTTATTTCATTAAAATATAAGCCGATTCCAAATTGAAAATGCAAAGATCGAATTTATTTTTCGTTCTAGGGAACATTGTATTAACACTTATTTAAAAAAAGGTTTATTTCGTTGTTTTATAAATATATGTTTATATCAAAGTTATCGCATCAAGTGACAAATTATGAAGATACAATAAACTTTTCATACATCGGGATTTCTGTGTCGCTAGCATTATGTTTGCCCAGACGTGTTTGCGATAGCACTGATATAAATGTAAGCATGTAATGCCGTGTTACAAATAAAGATTCGGGGAGTAACATGTGATGTGTAAATATAAGAAAAAATATCACTGTATATCTTACATTATATATGATGTATTAAACCGAGCAAAAATCGTAAACCAGGCTTTATTTCTTTCGACTGGCGACGTACAAAACACCACGTATCTCATAAATCACCAAATGTCGAATGCTTTATTGTGGCGGGTAAGTTTAGATGTCTACATTGATAGTAATGTTTAGAGAAGGCGATATGAATTGTATGTGAGAATAATATGTATAGTTATCTGTACAGCGTTGGCTTATATGATATTACTTGTATGTAAAAGCATCCAATAGACTCAAGTTTACTGTGCTATAACGTTTGAAAAATACATTAAACGTTTTAAAAGATATAAAAATGGACCATAACATATGCGTTTATTTGATTTTTTCCGAGATATTTGCTTGGGGTGATTTTCACGTTATATGTTAATTCATCTTATACATGTACCTGATATTTCTTGCCTAGAGGCATCAAGAACGTAGACAAAAATGATAAAAAGATAAAAACTCAAATAATTACAGTTGTGGAATGGTAGAACGTTACACGATGTGATATGTGCGTAAGATGTCTGAATACAACCGATATTCTAATATAATCATCCCGGCTTTGATCACTTTTCGCAATTGTTCGAACAGTTACACCGAAGATAAAACGTGCGATGAATGGACAGGGATATAATACAACCTGCATGGATACATGCAGTAAACAACACAATGCATGATCGGTTATCTCTTCTTTGTTCATTACAACACCATGTAAATACGGGTACATCAGAACCTTGTCTTGCCGTATATAATCGTAAGTGATGCTTCCTTTCAATATGACGTTTTCGTCACCATCTTATGATTATGTTTTGTTTCACTACAGCTAATGATTCATTTATTACACATGAAGAATCTGAACGACTGCGATTGTTTTCATCGGATACTTGAATGAAAAGCTAATAAATCCTGTTAAGATTTAATTATCACGGTAGCCAGTACATGTCGATACATTGATGTTTAATATGTGTCCTTAGTAGTAACATATGTGTCTTGAATAGGACGCGGTATTTATTGTTTTTTGTCCTTTGAGAGGCAATGCCATGACTTTTGCAATACATTTTCAATATTTATGGAAGACACCTTCGTATGAAGTAGTAAGGACTTCATTATTTTTTTTTTTTTTTTTTAATATTTTTAGTGACTAATTTGTATAAAACTAACACATCCATAGGCATGGCTTTTCTGAAATAACAACCAATGACGAGAACTAGTGAAAACTTGTCCCCTGTTGTTTGTACGTGTTTTCTTTAAATCAGCCTTTTACATCAGGTATGCCAGGTGACAGTGACCGGGAAAAAGAGTCTGCCCTAAATCACGAACCGACTCACCTTAACAGAAACTATGAATAGTTTCCTCTTCACTGTTGCTATTGGATACACGGCCCCGTCTGTCGTATAACTTCAGGCACTTCTTTGATTATTATATCCTTTTATTTACATTCCTGATGTGGTTTGCTGATATGAACATACCAAGTGAAAACAACAAACATATGCCTATGAAAAACGTATGAAAACCTGGTCTCTCGTGCTGATTTTCTATACATAACATCAGAAAAATATCAATACGCTTGAAAAATAGTACTCGTTTCATTTCCGTAAATTATGTTTTCTTTGTAATCTATTTACATAAATTAAATCTAATTTAACACAAATTATTGTATTCGATGTTATTTCATGTCTCTTTGTTTTAAATAACAAGCAAATAATAAATAGATAAACTCTGCAAACTGCGGAGCGGAGGGACACGGTAAACGATAGTGCATAGGCGGGATCTCCGGCTGTTCTAATAATTTGGCGTTTCGTCGTATACATGACACATATTTCTTTTTAATAAAATTTCTCGTTTTCTCGATATAATTTTTTTAAATCAAGGTTATGTAAATATATGAATTGAATAGATTTTTTAAATTTTCATTGCGGCCACAGGATATGTAGCTAGCTACTGGTATTCATAGCCGCAATGAAAATTAAAAAAAATATATTCAATCCATATATAATAACTTTTGCTATGAGTAGGACAGGTGCGCAAATGTATACGCATATATTATTATATTACGTTATTTTGAAAACATGCTTATTGGGTTTTTTTCAATATCAATTAAAAAAACATACAAAAAACAGTTTTATGTGACCATAAAAACTTCATTTCGAGCACCATTAACACAGTCCCTTTAAATATAATACAAAATAAATACACAAATTTATGTTATGCCAACTTTATCTATTCTTGAATTGAAATATCATGTTGATTGATTGATTGCTCAATTGCATAATCGATTGATTCACTTACCATGCTATATGTTTTGTCCTCGTGACATTACGCCGAACGTAAATATACGCGAAAACGCGTGTTTTTACTATTCTCTTTCGGAACAAAACGTACATATAAAATGGAATAAAATGGAAAATATATCAAGATATTTATAATTATATCATACTAGACTTTATAAGAAAAATACTAACGTAACTGTACCTTCTTCAGTGTAGTACAGACTATAATACTGGTCAAATAGGAAATTACCTTACTTTGATAGGGTTTAATACACATTATACTCACTGTTATTCAAACTGTTCTAATGATCAACACATAACAAAATAATCTAACTTGTATAGTATTTTTTTAAATCAAATTTGTCTTAGAAAATTTTAGCACACAAATTATATAATAAACAACGTCTTAGTAGAAGTTAACAGGAAAACATAAACATTAATATTTCAGATATATGATTATATATAAAAATGCCATTACAATAAAATAACTTATTTTTTTCAATTATATATATCACACAATCTACATTGAACCACAGAAATGTTGAGCAGATAATGGCAAAACTGGTTTAATTAATTTTCATATATTTCTTAATATCTTTCCTTCATTTCCTAATTCAAGCAGTAAAAGGTTGGTGACTTCCATGCAAATAGCCATTTTTTTTATTCATTTAATTAGTCGTACTCAAGTATGCCTGGCTTATTAGTTCAACGGAGTTTATAATAGAATATACTAATTTTATAAAATAGATGCATGATCATATTAACAAAATGCAAACAAAAGTATTAGGTGAACATGATATATAATACTTACTTAATACATAAATATGGACGATTGTCGTTGATTCTCCGATAGCATTCCTAGCAGTACACCTGTAAGTCCCGTGTTCCGATCTGTCCAGTTGTCCCAGTGACAACACAGGTGAGACAGTAAAGTAGGTGTTGTCCGGTCGTGTCCAGACAAAGGTACAGCCAGGTCTACAGTCCGCTGTACAGGTGATGTCCGGTAACGTGTCCCCCTCTGTCCTGGTGTAGGTAGTGTCCGGCGGGGACAGAGCTATGAAGCCACCGGGGCCGTCTTGAAATTTAGATACGCATATCAATAAGATGAATTTACGATGCATTGAAAAACAACATAATACCACTCTACGATAACTCACAGGGGACAGTGTTATGAAAGAGACGTCTATAAAAAAAAACATTTTGGTGTTTTATAGAGTCCATATTATTCAAAGGGAATAGAATGTTGGTTTGCAGGAAATAGACTATATCAAATTTAGTTAAGTCTTGAATTTGATTTCACGTTTAAAACGGTCAGCGACATGTGCACATAATTGCAAACAGGGAGTGTAATTCTGTGTAAATTATCATTTACCATCGTTAATAACAATCTTTGCGAGAACATTAAGAGTTCTAATTTACTGAAATCGATATATAAAAGAAAGATGTTTTAAATCAAAATAAGTGTCTTTCGAATGGCAATGGCAATGGATGCAACCAGAGTGAATTGAAATAAACAGTGTCTAGAGAAAGTGATTTTGCAATGTACTCCAATCTTCTCTGCGAACTTAAGAGTAAACAAAAAATCTTAATTCTTGATCCCATTAAAGAAAGACAACATAAACCTTCATCGTTTTGTGTACTCTTATATATTCATGACCACATTCATTTAATTCAGAAAACATACCTTTTTGAAGGGAACATTACATTATTTAATTACTGATGAATTTCTACTTATTGCATATAATCTACAACATAATTTGACTATTGGTAGACACATATTTATTGCTCATAATCTACACTTTTGTCGACAAAGTTTATTACACCTTACGAAATACGTGGACAGAATAGCAGGCCGGACGGAAAAACGTCTTCATTGGTATCTTTCGTACACTGTACATTAACAACTGAAGTGTATATGTACGGTCACCTTGGATATATATATATGTTGTTGATATTTTACTAATATTTTGTCACACCCGAGTCAATTTATGATTATATTTATTTTCCGCTATTCCTGGTTTTTTTTTGTATTGTGGGGAATGTGAAATAAGAATTTTGATAATCAATAAGTCAATTGCATTCACTGTTATGTTATATATAAGTTGCTTGATGACTGAGTAATTTTACATATTTCCCATAAACAAATGAATACTTACAGTATACAATGACGTTGACATTTACGCTGACGTCACTCCCGTACCCATTACTGGCCGTACACCTGTACACGCCCACCTGATCACGCTGTATGTTGGTGAGTTGGAGACCTGACCCTGTTGTATAGGACTGTCCATCCTTTGTCCAGCTATAGGTACAGGCCGAATTACACTCAGCAGAACACGTGATGGTGGGGATAGTCTGTCCCTCTGTAGGAGTGTAGGTCACAGTTGGTGGAGTCAGACTTACGGTGGATGGTCCGTCTGAAATACACAGATTAAAAAAACAACTTTATTTTAAGTACAGTACGTCTGTACTTACATGGTATATCTTCTATGCACATTTCTTTTCCGTAATCTTCCAATGGCAAGGCGATATATTTGACATGTTCGATATTCACAGTTAGCCCCTTTAATACCTATATCGTACAATAACGTGAATTCAAGTTATAAACTTCGTCCATACAACAATTTTATAATCAAATGTTAGATCCTAACAGATATCATGATTTTGTTTTAAAACACTTCAGATCATAAATTAAATGATTCATGTATTACACATAACGTGCCAAGTCTGTTTTAGTTTCTATCGACTACTAAAAAGGGCTTTAAATCATCTCGGGATTTTATTGTTATCTACGTCGTATCTGTAACACACTTGTGTTTAGTATATTTTCTTAAAAAATAACATCGTTCTTGAATAGGATATGACATATATAGGTATTGCTTTTTGAAAAGTCATGTCGTGACCTTTGCAATCAATTTTCATATCTATGAAACACACACCCATGTTAAACAAAACGTGGTTCGTCCTTTTAAAGCCAGTTTACGACTAGCTGTATTTGTCGACAGTATCTGCTAGTTTGTATTGTGGAGTATGTTGAATAAGAAATTTGATGATCAATAAGTTCCTTCACTTTACTTTTGTGTTGTATATAGTGTGTTTGATGACTAAAAAACTGTAAACATAACCTGTAAACAAGTGTATACTTACAGTTTACAATGACGTTTACATTGACGCTGACGTCACTCCCGTACTCATTACTGGCCGTGCACTTGTACACGCCCCCTGAGCACGCTGTATGCTAGTGAGTTGGATACCTGATCCTGTTGTATAGGTCTGTCCATCCTTTGTCCAGCTGTAGGTACATACCGGGTTACAGTCAGCAGAACATGTGATGGTGGGGATAGTCTGCCCCTCTGTAAGAGTGTAGGTCAAATTTGGTGGAGTCGGTCTGACGACGGAGGGTCTATCTGAAAGACACGAAAAATAAACAAAACTTAATATTGAGTCGGCCCTTACATACATTGTGTTTATCTTCTTTTCACATTTTCTTTCATCACTATCCCGATGACATGACGATATTTCAACATGCATTTGATTTAAATTTAACTTAGTGCGATAGTGCTCTAAATATGACTATTTTAACAAATATTGAACACATGAATGAGTGCATATCATATACTGAGCATTGATAGGAACACGTGAGTTATATTACCTGACAATTTCAGTAAAATATTATAAAATTGAAACAGGTGCCTGGTAACGTGTTACCCTCTGTCGTGGTGTAGTAAGTGTCTAACGGGGACATTGATATACAGGCATCGGGGTCATCCCAATACAGGCACTGGTTTCTAGCATTATATAATCAATCTTTGTCGTTCTGTTGAGAGTAAATTAAGCCTTTGATATACGTTGAAGTTTTAATTCATAACTGACACTTAAAGTATTCACACAGATCCACTAAAGAGATGATGATGTTATGTCATCCCCACTGTCACCATATCAAAATAAAATAAAACTGTTTCTGTTTTGACGGTATAATACAAGGTGAATACAAATCCTTACACTGTACAGTGACACTGGTCAATACAGAAGACTCCCCGACAACATTCCTAGCAGTACACCTGTACGTCCCATGTTCTGATCTGTCTAGTTGTCCCAGTGACAACACAGATGAGACAGTAAAGTTGGTGTTGTCAGGTCGTGTCCAGACAAAGGTACAGCCAGGTCTACAGTCCGCTGTACAGGTGATGTCCGGTAACGTGTCACCCTCTGTCCTGGTGTAGGTAGTGTCCGACGGAGACAGAGCTATGGAGGTACCAGGACCGTCTTCAAGTTTAAATGCATATTTAGATAAGACGAATTCAAAATATACAATATGTAAAAAGCAATCCACGAATATGTTACGGATATATTGGTGACCAATAGGAAACACCGTGCCATTTAGTTTCAGACAGTTGAATTTGGTTTGTTTTTGTTTAACGTCCTATTAACAGCCAGGGTCATTTAAGGACGTGCCAGGTTTTGGAGGTGGAGGAAAGGCGGAGTACCCGGAGAAAAACCACCGGCCAACGGTCAGTACCTGGCAACTGCCCCATGTAGGTTTCGAACTCGCAACCCAGTGGTGGAGGGCTAGTGTTAAAGTGTCGGTACACCTTAACCACTCGGCCACCGCGGCCCCTCAGACAGTTGAAACTGGCCCTGCCACAATGTCTACCAGACTATCGTGAACTCAATAGCATTATTCTGTGATACATTTTGAATATTTTCTTTAAACGAGCATGAAAACAAATGAAACTTTATTTGTGGTCAAAATCGATTATTTTTTTATAAAACTGAAATTGTGAAAGACTATGTTTCTGTCACTGTCAGTAATAACTGATTCTATATTGTGCTGTATATTCATTTATAAACATCTTACAGTTAAACAAAAGTAAAAAATATGACTGCGACCTATATCATGTATACAGTTAAATATATTCTGTCCTGGTGTAGGTAGTGTCAAACGGGGACAGAGCTATGGATGTAGCGGGACCGACTACAAACATTTATATCTGTATTAATCTCCTATGCTTACGAAGTGTAGCGAACTATAAATCACCAATATCAATTTAAGGGAATACTGAAATCCTTAAGTTTACGTATAACCAGCTATAATCATGGAAGACGTGGTGATTTGAACACGTTATGCTCACCTGTCATGTTAAGGGCGTGCAAATATGTAAAACAAACCAAATTAGATACTTATTAAAAACAGCCTTTAAGATTGATACGCATGTAGCTGTTTATTAATACATGTAGAAAGGTTTACTGTGTCATATTTAACACCCACCTGCCACATTAAGTGTATAGTCATCACTTTCCAGTGTCTGGTCAGGTAGGTTAAGGTTGATACGTCTACAGAACCACATAGATCCACGGTCTCCCGTCTGTGGCTGTATGATCCATCGGAACACTGTACCAATGGTTACTCCAGACGTTACACAGGAACAGACATCCGGTGTACAGGGGACGGCGGGGTTGACTTGGGTGTTATAACATTGGTCACCAGCTATTTGTATAGCACCCACTGGAGCAGTGACGTCAGGACGGCGGTAAAACTGGACAACATTGGCCTCCTCTGGTACATCACACGTCAGTGTAAACTCAGTCCCAGGGACAGCATACTCAGACGACCCGGTCAGGGTTACGGCATCTGCAATTACATAAAAAAAAAACTAAATTTACCTTATTCACAGTTCAGAAAACAATAAAAGTCTTGCAGCATTTATGACCGGTTTTCTCGCTGATATAGCCAGTGATTACGAGTATTATTCCATAAATGATGTCGAACGTGTTATAATTGATGACTGTTATTGATATCGCCACTAGTTTTATCAAAATTCTGTCAAAATTGCTTACAATGCAAAGTGCACTTTAGGTAGCATATGTCTCTGTTACGCCAATCGGATGTCACCATTAATTACTACAATCTTTTTTACACCAATCGGGAGCCCTCGTTTATTCAAACAGTCCCTGTTGTACCAATCGTATGTCCTCACTAACTTCCGCAATCTCTGTTACGTCATTCAGACACGCTTTTGTTATTGGTCAGTGTTTAATGACTGTTTATTTTACAAAAGGAAGGGTGTCTGAAACTTATTCGTGGTCAAATGTTCGGGCATATCATAAAGTAAGCGGGCGGTTTTAAATTTATTGAATATAAAAATGTATTTACCAACATAACATCAGATAATAAAGAAGTCTTATCAGTGCTACAAACCCTGCCGTATATATACTTGTTGTCAATGTAAGGAAAGCGAGTTTAAAAGAAGTGATTTTTTTTAAGTTGTTGTCCGAGCTTTTATAGATATATTACCGTTCAGGAATACATACCAGTCATAAACAACTGGCTCGTCCATTACTTAATTAATTAAAATTTCTCACCTTGACTTAGCAAAGTTTCATAAGTATTCCCCCACATGAGTTAGTTCTTGACTTAAAATTGTCAATACAAAAGGAAATTACGGTAACACCACAAGTTTAACAAATATTGATAAAACTGATCTGAGGGGTGCTATTTAGTGACATGTGTTATTGTTGTTGATTTTATTTTCCAATATTTTTTTTTTTCATTTATTTTATTTATTATTTCTTTTAAAGATGAAATTTCCAAATTTTAATTTAAAGTAGGTCTGTACATATATCTTATATCTTCTATACACATGTCTCTTGCGCTACAATCCTAATGGCATGACGATATTTTACTGGTATATGTTTGAAGATCACTGTTCTGTTCTGTGTCTGGTCAGGTAGGTTAAGGTTGATACGTCTACAGTACCACACAGATCCATGGTCTCCCGTCTGTGGCTGTATGATCCACCGGAACACTGTACCAAGCCTTACTCCAGACGTTACACAGGAACAGACATCCGGTGTACAGGGGACGGGTGGGGTGGCTTTAACGTTGTAACATTGGTCGCCACCTACTTGTACACTACCTGCTGAAGTAGTGACGTCAGGACGGCGGTAAAACCGGACACTATTGGCCTCCTCAGGTACATCACACGTCAGTGTAAACTCAGTCCCAGGGACGGCGTACTCAGACGACCCGGTCAGGGTTACAGTATCTGAGTATGAAATTGGATGATACGTTTAATGTGAATGTACCGCTTTTTCATTTAACGAAATGGTTAAGCATTGAGCTGTTACCAAATGGTAATATACAGTCGACATGAATACAGGTCTGGTGACAGATATATATAATGTCGCAGGGTAACATAAATCATCCATCTGTCACCCAAATTATATCGACCGTATAATAACAACAGTTCAGTGCGTATGTATACATTCAAAAATATTATTTTTTATTATTTATTTACTGTAGCTTTAGACGTATTTAAATCTACCGCTTATCCTGTCACTGACGTCATCAAGTTCAAATACCGGAACAAACGAACATACAATGGTTTTGGCACAAATTTGGCTTTAAAACCGTTTTTCTGCGCAATGATATACGGTTATCATTTTGAAGTGATGCGGCGTTGAACGGGTATAACTGGATAGACCCGATTCCTCGAAAACACAGGTGTTTTTATCGTCTTGATTTACGTTTTTTCGGTAGAATATCAGCTCTTACATTCTAAATGAAAGTCATCATGATAAGGGTGAAAATGATTCCAAGGATATTTCGTTCGAAACAGATTCACATCTTATATAACCGGCCATATCAGTGTCGTTAATTAAGCCGACGATGATTTAATTTAACATTGGCTCGATTTCAGAGTAAGATAGGCCTTTGACATCAGTGCTAACAAAACAAAAAGAGAATAGTAGGCCTATACATAAACAAACGGAAACCATGTTCCATGTTCACTATTTTATATTAATCCTGGACTGGTCTTTGGGCGGTGGCTCTCGCCTAAATGTTGTAGGGTGGTTGCTCTCGCCCTACGGCTCTAGGATGGTGACTCTCGTCTTAAGGTTCTAGGGTGGTGGCAATCGCCTTATTGTTTAAATATCTCTCTCCAAATTATGTATTTTGTTTTTAGCTCTTGTATTCATGCTAACATATGGACTGTAAGGCTTTTGGAATAGTATTCGAATAGCCCACTAGGTGATTCGCACACACTCTATGCTACGAGCTCGGTTATCTAGCCATTGTTCAGTTAGTTTTTTAAGTGTGTGTACGGAAGCGTATTAGGGCCACTATAAAAAAAGTTAAATCGTACGTACGATTTACTAATTCATAAGTACGATTTACTGATTCGTACGTTCGGATTACTAATTCGTACGTACGAATTAGTAATCCGTACGTACGAATTAGTAAATCGTACGTACGAATTATTTTTGTTTTATATTGGCCCTAATACGCTGCCGTATGTGTGTTATCTGAAAAATGTGATGATAGTGTTTGCTGTTCTGTAATCGTAGTTAGAAAGCGACACATTTCAACTCATTTCCGTGCCCACAATATGTAATGGAGCTAACTTATTGAGATTTGTGAGGGTTTCACGTGACGTAAAATGTTAATATCCTCAGCATCACAAAACATATCATAACCTGACATAAACGAGTTGTTTAATTTATACAAAAATATATAGCACCCATTTATATGAATTTAGTAGCATATACAACTAACTACACAAGCCAGTGGTGTCGTTCTGTTAGGATTCATCAGAGTTACAAGGTGTAATCCTTTAAAATCATTTTAAAAAATCAGTGAAAAAATACATATCTGTTATCTAATCAATACATGTAGATAACAACCGGAAATACTGTTTCATTGAAATTGATTTGATGGAGGGGCGGAAGGACGGATGACGAACAGACGAAGGGACACACAGGTAGCTTTGGTACTGTAGGTATATAATACACGCGCTAGGTAAACAGCCAATTGACAACAATTACATTGCATTATCTTTTGCATAGTGAAACAACAAATACAAATATTATAATAATGACGTCACTCGGCTCGATTTAAAAAGACACGCTCAGTTTATAAAGTGGCAGTTACCTGTTTTGATATCATGACAGGGCTGACCCGAGCAAGGGTACATTTTATACGTACCTGACGGTGATGAGACTGCCAATAGTAGTAAGATGACCCAGTGGATTTTTATGTCACTTTTGGATATAAATAAGTGTTGATTCTGTAGGTACATTTTGGACGTATATCTGTTTACGTACATGTTGTATGTAAACTTCCTGGTCGGTACGGTCCTATATAAAGCTATAAATAGATATACCCCGTGTCGTATTAAAGGTCTGCTGTCAATCAAAAAAACACACATCACATAATATCCCGTAAATACCAGTAGCGGGAACTATTACCCGTTGTAAGATAAATTTTGATAAAATCGTACTTGTTTTGTTACGTTGAACAAAGGTTTGTATGAATTGAATACCACGTCGACAATGTATTTCCATCTTTCATATCTGTGGTTAGACTAAACGTTTATCATGCTTCCTTTTTACAACATGTTTGAATTACCTCATTTGGTAATCAACATATATAAAGTAACAATTCACTTCATTAAGCGAAAATACATGACTGTTGATAAAAGATTTTTGTATAATTTTTTTTTTTAATTTACCCATTTCTTAATGAGGTGGTATTTATGAGAACTTAAGCGTGAATGAGTTTCCTTCATTGATCAAGGTGGTATAACACGTTGTTATCATCTATGAAGAACAATTCTAAAGCCATGATTAATCAATGGTTTCATAATTCTTTATCGTATGGGCTTCGTTCTCTAAAAGATGCTACACCTCCGACAGAGTGTAATAAATTGTTATTATTTCGACAATAAATGACATTTATTCCATATATATATGCCTATTTAAGACATAAAAATAAAAAGTAATTCTATAACGTCAAAAATTATCGGAATGAAGCCAAAAAGATTCGAACTTTTGAACATTATAAACTTCTTTGCATACACTTGACCTTGATCGCAGTGGATTCTGGGAAGAGATTTACCCCTTCGGCCCCATTTCGCTGGATTCATACAGGTGTGGTTTATCAAGAAGTTTAAGCTGGTGAACTAGAAATAGTGAATATGCAGTCACTACATATCACAAAAGAAATCCTAACCATTGATTCAATCGCATCATATGCTTAGAGTTTTCAGTAAAGATGAGAACAGACCGAACGTTACACCACGTATGTGTGTACGTTACACACTTGCCTCTCCAATAAACACTCAACTGTGTCATTTCCGCATGAGCTCCGATTCCATTGTCGTTTACATTGCCAATGATCTGTGCAGATTAAAATCCTTTCCTTTCTGCGATCTCTTTTTAAAATGTAAGTTATGCTTCCTTCTTTCTGGAGATTTTAGGCCAACACATGTTGCCTTCTTCCCTTCGCCATGTGGTACCTACTTTCCGTTTTCAGCGCATGTGCAATCAGTAGTTCATTCAATATGGAGGCGGAGCGAAATGAACTGACTTGGGGACGCAATTAATTATCTATCTATTTTAGATTTTAAAGGTAAATAAGAGGATGAAACTTCTCAAGGGTGGTAATAATGTCAAGTGTGCAACTTTTATTCCCTGAAGAAAAATACATTTTGTGTTTTAAATTGATAAAAAAATACTATCTGTCGAAGGTCTAGTACCTTTAACGTTTGTATTAAAAATGAAAGGTTGTAATGATTGTGAATTAATATGGAGATTATTCCAGATCAAAATCAGGGTGGAATGTTGGCGCGATGAATAGAGATGTGATTCAAATATCACAACATATGTTATGTGTTAGAAATTAAGATTCAAATTTGACATACATATCAAATTAATTACTCTTAAATTTCCATTTCCTCTATTCATCATCGAAACTTTCTAGACAAAATAATTTCCGTACGAAAGGTTATCATGACAGCAGAAAACAACGAAGAGAACAGAACAGATATAGAACAGAAAAAGGAAATAACAGAAAAGAATAGTTCTAAAAGGTTTCAGCATAAGAAAAGAAAAAAAGTTTCGAGTAAAAGTATACCACAACACCGTACAGCCGTTTAATCAAAGAGAAACTGCCAGTAGTGAATATTTGAACTAGTACATTCACAAAACAAATAAACGGATGGCTGGGGTGATTTATACTAAAAAACGTGATACCGCTGGAGTAATACAAGGACGTAACAGCTTAAATGATGGCAATTTATTTACATTTGTATTTCAAGATATACATGTATATATATATATATATATATAGAATGTCACATGGTAGAATACATATCACATGCCATATCAGTTTGGGGACCCAGTATCAAACACAAGGCTTCGTCACACAAAAGGCTTCGTCACACAAAAGGCTTCATTACACAAAAGGGTACTGGTTTATAATATGTCCATATAGTTTAATGAATACTGCGTAGGTTGTACTTTTTACCCGAGATACATCACTCAGGCATCGCTAACTAATTGTATTTTGTATCACACAGAACATTTAAGGCGGTCAATACGTATGTCAAGAATGGTATCGGGGAAATATCAATTCACTTGCACACAAATGTTCGAAAAAGCAATGGCATCACTGTGCTTTCAGATCGGCTCAAAACACTTTAGCCTAATTTCTACTATGCAGAAAAACACATTCTAAATCAACTAGATATTTTTTTTTTAAATCAGGCTAAAATAGAGCCGACAGCGGTTAACTGGCTAGCTTGTTATAAGGGAAATTACCGAATGTATTTACGAAATCGATCATATACCGATAATACTCTAATCGTTAAGAGAGATAAACGATAAATTTATAATCAATTTAGTTAATAAGTTATGTGTTAACATTGCATTGTGCAAGGAGAAATCGATAGGGTATCTCGTGTCACGTTTACGATACTGATTGGTGATTTATATATTTACTCTATATGCATTGATGCTAGGTACGTACATATATTTATATGTATGTGTTTATGCATTTGAAAACGACAATGAAAGTAAAACAGTCAAGGTTTCATTTCACAAATATAACAACTGGACAATGTCTTCCTTGATCTCCTGTCTCCAAGCAGACCTTGATGAAACATCACTTCCTTGAGTTTCATAATGTTGTATAAAGACTAATCTCTACTAGCGATGGTAGTATTGATATATGTCCCTCTGTTACCTGACAAAGAAAGAACTGAATATATACGAGCATGCAAAGAAAGATGTGCTTAAGATAGTAAGAAAACATAACCTATATATATATCACCAAAACAATACATATCATCATATATATATATATATAAAGTATACAGATATGTATAGCAAATAAAACAGAAATTATATATTAGCAGTACGGTCCTGCATTATCGATGATAATTTGTAAATACAGATAATTTTATTGATCGATTTCATCGTGGTTCAATTACTATGGTATTATTCTTTTATACAGTTAAACAGAGGGATTTAAAAGAAAGGTTTCTTATCATTCTCGCAATCTTCCTAAAAGAATTCAAATCAGGTACCAGACGTTGTAGTGTTAAGTTCTTCATAAACGTTTGCATTCGAACGTCCCTCCAACGACTCGTACTTTCTGTTATTAGAAGGAAGCAGTTGTTAATTTGAAGTTACATGGTTTATCCGCAACATCAATGTTTAAAACGAATGATATAAGATATCGTACAAATCACAGCGAATCACAAGCGTTGATAATCTACCTACCCAGCATCTCCTTCATTGTCAGGACCAATTGGGTTAACTGAAAGTACAAACAAAAAATCCGCTAATTTGTTTAATGAATAATAATGAAGCGGTTAGTACATTTAAATGCAAAATGTATAAATATATAAAAATACACACAAAATAGTACAAATCATCTTCGTATATGCTACCCGATTATATGATGATAACGTAAAAATGGCCATAGAAGTTCCTAAAAACACTACAATGAGGTAAAAATTCAAATAATGGGATTGTTAACCAGACAAAATATACGAAACCCCTAGTAGCAGCTATACAATATGAGAACTATGATAACGGCGTAGCAACCTCCGAAAACAATCTTGAGGATTAGATATTATAAATTTTAGAACTATGATTACAGTGAAGCAACCTCTGAACAAATCTGAAAACGGACGCTACCGAATTTGAGTCTTAAAAGAGCAGCTAAACTAAAATTTGGTTGCCTCCGGCAGTCAGAATTTCCTTAGATTGCTACGCTGTTTTCATAGTTCTTATATTCATAATATATGAAGACTCAAGCTCAGTTGTCCGATGTCATCGGCAATATTCCTGACATTACATCGCTGAGTTCCGAGACTTAAATTGTGTCCTCTTCCTATTGTCAGATTTATTGGAGGTTGCTACTTTATATTATGTTGGGACGAAATGTCTGTTAAGATTAAGCGTTTTCAAGCACGGGAAACATTTCTTTTTGACTTAGCGTTCAATCATAGAACATTGATTCTGTACATGTCATTCTAACATCTGCCTTCGGCCCAAGAAAGCTTCAGGTTTCATTTTTTTTCAACTGCCATATAGATTACTCTTGCTGTATCTTATTGTATTTCTAGTACTGTTCATATATCTTGTGAATGTGTTTGTTTTCATTGTGTCTTGATGAAGGGGCGAATTACCTCGAAAATGTGCCACACGGTTGGAATTACCATAAATATACCCATATATATATATATAATATGCATTAAACACCGAATGCGTGTGCTTCTTAATCTATATGACACTATGCCTTACCATGATGATGTCCTCCGATTTCAGAATACACGGACGGCTTGGCAACCTCATTAGTATCAAGTTGTTGATATGAAGATCTGTATTATATTTAAATAAAAACAAATGTGTAAAATACTGTTGTTATCGTGATACACTTATTCGAAAGATACACAAATAATTATATTTAAAGCTGATATGGTCTACGGTTGTCGGTTTACCGTTTATTTCCGCCTTGAGGTCTGCCACCTGTAAGAAAAAATGGTAATAAACACTTAACTCGAAAATACATTTTCGTTTAGTAAGATGCGAACAGAAGAAACCGTTTGGTTGTGCTTAGTTGTACAATATACACTAAATCATTAAGACTCAAAGAAGCATTAACTGTTACAAATAATTGATAGAAACATTGTGTTAAATGTAAATATATGATGATAATATAAACATAATAAGTAGCGTATTAATAATCAGAAATTACCTCGATCCGAAAGTTGCATATCATGGCATTCATTCTGTTTTGGAACCTGACTTTTTCTGTAACAATAAGGTAGACAAAATATTGTATGACTGATCTTTCCAGTCAATCGCCTGGCTGTTTTTGGAAAGCATGAGGTTTTACAAGAATACGCAATTAGGGCAACATGATTAATATCGCTTTTTTAATGTGAAATGATACATAATCTATAATGGAGTTTATTGTTTTGATCTTAAAGAATCACATTAAACAGACGTGCGCATAAATAAAACAAAAGTAGAGGAAACGCAATTGGCAGATGAGGTCCCGACTTAACATGCTGATTTCTAAAATGCGAAAACAAAATTATTGTACAGATGATTGAAGAGTTCCTGGGAAAACGATATTACAATTTATGCATCGGATGCATCGAAAAGAAGTGATACGGCCATTGAGTGGTTATCCATTTCAGTTTTCTGAACTCTTAAAAGTTACGATGAATAAGGATGTTCTAAATACGTTGTCAAACATTGTTCATGAAGGGTATTATTTCTTTTTAGTTATGTAATAAAACGGAGAAAAACAAACATCAAAATTGACACTCTTAATATTTAATACTCGCCTAAATATAAATGTTACTGGCATTTGCTTACCTTTGGCATAGTCTTCCATATCCTGCAAAATAAGATAAGCAGTTAACTAGTTAATACATCTTAATATTTCTTACTATTTAACGACTGTTTTGTAACTATTTCATAAGTACTGTGTAAATTAGTTACTTAGTTACTTACGTCTGGAATATAGCACGATTCCAACCGAGAACAAAAGCGTGAGAACGCCAGTGACTGCCAGTACAACTCCTACGACATACATATTGTCAGTTCCACTGGAACGTGCTGTATCAAACGAAATATTATATTTTAATTTCCTATCAACATGGATTCACCCTTTTTTCACGTTGTCTCAAGAGCAACTCAGGTAATAGCATACGGGTGCAGAAGCTGTGAGGACGATACGCGCAGGAATTTGTCATGTTTCGTGCGAACAGTAAACTGTATCTTGCTGTCGTCAATTGATAAGTCCCCGTTAGAAACACGTAGACGCTAAGAAATGAAGTACCAACTGTTATCGAAATTATACTTGAAAATGGTATGCATGTAATTTATTTGTTCATCAGTTGACGACAAAGACATCTTCAGGGTAATACAACATACAAAAACATACTAAGAAAGCTGTGACCGTATACAATATCTCATATAGTCATATTTTGCTTTTTTAGTGTTTAAATAGTATCCTTTACGAATTAGTCATTGCCATTGATATAACACAGTTTAATAATAAGGTGCTATAAAATGGAAAATATGCAGTGGTATTTGCTAGATATTAACGTGTATAAACATTACAGCCGACAGCATCAGCCGATGTTGTGTTCCCATACTTATTGTATGCGACAACCTTAAAGAAATAGACATGACCTCCATCCAGATTTTCTATATTTTGACTATACACGTCCCTTTCGTCTGTGTCTTTTGTAATCATCACTGGATACACTTCTTGTGAGTTTAGAAACCTGTCTGTGCTGAACATAACATGGTAATACTGAGATTGCCCTCCGTCAATCCACGAGACTTCAGCAGAATGAGGTTTGGTACAGACAATTAACAGACTGTTTGGGATTCCTGGGTTCACTGTAATATCGAAAAGAATGAAGAAGTGTTATACATGTTACCATTTATCCATGCCATTTGCATTAAGTTACAAGAATATAAAATGAATAGTATCTGTATAAAATTGTTTACGCCATAATTATTCTATTAAGATAAAGTCGAATTATCTAACGTAATAACTTCAAATCAAGAAAAAAATATACTTGTGAATCCCGTATCTAAACTATAGCATACTAACAAGAACATACTGCGTTATGAGACATCAACACATGTCGTATTTAAACAAATAGATTTTGAAGAACTTGTTACATATCATGCGAGATCTCTTCTTAAACACATCGTTTTCCTGCAGACTTTTGTTTTCCAAATTAGGAAACGATGTTACAAATACATTACGCTAAAACATTGTACAAAAGATAAAAAAAAAATTAATTTTACTGTATAAAAATGCTAAATGTCAAAAGAAGGCGGGTAAACGTTCTCAGATAATCATACTTAAAACTTGTTCTTAACATTAGGTAAACAGGTTAAACAGACTAAACTACCGTATAATACCGGTTTGTAATTTTGAGATTTGCTTTGCGTTTTTTGTCAACTATCGAAAAGATCAATAAAATAAGTGAGCATAACAAGTCACGATATGAACCTTCGAAGCATTATATTATAGAAATGTTATTCAGATAGAAGTCATTAACATATTCAGCTATTGATATCGATTTCACTTGATATTTTCCTGACTTTTCATTAATATTGAGAAATCGGATATGTTTGTCGTGAAACTTTACAGCCATTAGGAGTAAAATACTTACGTTTTTCACGAACTGCGAAGCTAAGCATGGCACTTCCTTGGTTGTTTGTTGCCGTGACGTTATATAATCCAAACCACCTCTCTTGTAAACTGGTCCGAGTCAAAACTGAAATAGCAGTTAAATTACTCGCCTCAAACGTATTTTGTATAATAACGCCATCCGTCCCGTTTCTAAGATCCGTTGCATCAAAAGATTTGTAGGGTTGGAAGGTCCAGATGAAAGTTGGCGCCGGGTTGGAGATGAATGTAGAAGACAAAATAATGGTGTCTGACTGGGAAAAATAAAACGTCTGGTTTTGGTCGAGCATTTGATACGGATGTGGTTCATCTAAAAAGCAAATAATGTATGATTGGTCAAATATTGTATCTGCATCAACCAATGGAATGTGCCAATAAAATAATACCTGAATCATGAAATAACACACAGGGTAACTTTTTGCGAAGACTTCATAGTAGTGTAATCTCAATAAACATACCAATGTTCATATTTGTATTAAGCGATAACACTCCTTAATGTGTTATCTACATTATTCGGTATTAGATCCATATTCTTATGATAATAATGAAAACTAAATGTGACGAGTTTCGTTTTAAATGTTCGAAAATGTCTTAAATGACTGAAAACACCTTAACCGTTTTCTTGAATTTACTGTTTTAATCACAAATTCTAAAGGTCGAATAACACAATGAAAATTGAAGACAGAACATGATATAGAATGGTATTTGTTTGATCAGCATTCAACTTGACTAATGATAACGTTCATGAGATTTTGTTTTTCGTCAGTCATCCGAATTGTAAAAAAGAGATGATACGGAACCACTACTGGTAGTTGCTACTATATAACTGTATAAAGGTTTCAATAACTAAGGACCAACTCTCCTTATTTTACTAATCGGATATTTCAACTAAAGTCAGAAAACTAACATTTCACAATAACACTGATCACTTTAGTCGACTCCCCGGCAGCATTCCTAGCAGTACACCTGTACGTCCCGTGTTCTGATCTGTCCAGCTGTCCCAGTGACAACACAGGTGAGGCAGTAAAGTTGGTGTTGTCCGGTCGTGTCCAGACAAAGGTACAGCTAGGTCTACAGTCCGCTGTACAGGTGATGTCCGGTAACGTGTCACCCTTTATTCTGGTATATTTGGTCTCCTGTGGTGATAAAATTAGCGAAGAACCAGGACCATCTGCATGCATACATAGTTTTAGCATTAATATTTTATTAAAAAAAATGGATTTTTGTTGCAGTTATTTTTTTTATCGTTTGCTCGATTTTATATATTAGTTATAACAATTTGACAATTGTGATATCACTTTGGTATGGTCAACTTATTATTTTAAGTTGCTGCAATAAAACAAATACATGTTTTCTTCTGCAATTTAAATGAAGTGGTAGCATGGTACAATGTACATATGTATACATTCACATACACTACTATATGTTGAGATACCGTGATCAATGCTCAGGTTTAGAATGCGATAGTAGTAATGGCATGATATGTATTTGATGATTCATTAAAGTGAAACTGTTATCATTTTGAATTAAATCAATGTTTTCGATTTACTGTATTCTACATTTGTTGTCACTTCATATGTTTCTGTCATAATACTTAAAATCACACCATGTTTATGATAGACAGATGATACTCATTATACCTCATATTCATGTGAAACTAATCATTTCCTGATACACATATAAATGATCATTTTTTTTTTGTTTATATTGACGTGCCACTATGATATGTTACTAAGACAATAGTATCAACATTTTAGATAGGTAACGACTATGAAACAATGTCCTAATGTTCAATATAATAGGACATCTTACTTACACTGTAATGTAACAATGATTGTTGAAATGGACTCCCCGACAACATTCCATGCAGTACACCTGTATGTCCCGTGTTCTGATCTGTCCAGTTGTCCCAGTGACAACACAGGTGAGACAGTAAAGTTGGTGTTGTCCGGTCGTGTCCAGACAAAGGTACAGCCAGGTCTACAGTCCGCTGTACAGGTGATGTCCGGTAACGTGTCCCCTTCTGTCCTGGTGTAGATAGTGTCGGACGGGGTCAGAGCTACGGAGGTACCAGGACCGTCTACAGTGTATTAATGTTAAAATTTAGATGTTGTTTTGTACAGTAGTGTATGCTCTTTTAAGTACCTGGTTTTATATTAAATAGAAATAGTTAACGTCAACATATATCAATATAACATAAACACGATGTGCATATACCATAGATTATTTAAGTTTTCTTTTTCTGAACTAGAGTTCAGAACAACAACAATACAAACCACAGACGAAAAAAACATCATTAAACCATAATTTCTATCGATGTATTTCATGATGTAATACATATAGAAAAGACGTTTTATATCGTAAAGTATGCACATTGATGCAGACACAGCTTGACACATCTGAAATAGACACGATCTACGCCATCGGAAGTATTCAGCAAATGAGTAATTATGGTATCTGCTGTTGTGATTAACGTCTTTGTATCTGACTCAATTACACTGTATGGTAATACTGGTTATTATAGTTACTTACACTGTACAGTAATACTAGTTAGTATAGTCGACTCCCCTCCAACATTCCTAGCAGTACACCTGTACGTCCCGTGTTCTGATCTGTCCAGTTGTCCCAGTGACAACATAGGTGAGACAGTAAAGTTGATGTTGTCCGGTCGTGTCCAGACAAAGGTACAGCCAGGTCTACAGTCCGCTGTACAGGTGATGTCGGGTAACGTGTCCCCCTCTGTCCTGGTGTAGGTAGTGTCGGGTGGGGACAAAGCTATGGAGGTACCGGGGCCGGCTGTAAAAGGTAAAACTACCCTCTATATTACTAATATTTGGCACGAATATACCAAGAAGACTGTAAAAAACAGCATTGTCCAGCGACCTGTAAAATTACACTATACGTATTGTTACTAATTGTGAACAAACATTCCCCGAAAACATATATTAAAAATGAAATTATTGGGGAACAGTTTTCATCTGCGCTTCATATATATTTTGATGTATTATCTACGTTCGGCTCCTATGCCATTTTTACAATCTGTATAGCAAATTCCATTTATATAATATATCAATACTCCAATCTGAAGCAGGTTGAAAGATTTATCATCTAATACTTTGGTTTTGTTTATTTTGAATAACGCCCAATTAACAGCAAGGGTCGTTATTAAATGTCAAAACTCTAAATATTGTAGAACTATTTAAGCTTTTCAATATGTATGTAATGATATAAGATATTGAGCATTGATATCACGGTTAAAAAGAGAGAAATAGAAGTCATCAGAATGACATTTATTATTGAGAGGGGGGGGGGGGGGGGGGGGGGGGGGGGAAGAAAATATGAAGAAAAACAAAAATGTGAGCATTTTTTTATCATTATTTTCAAAATATTTTGTAAATAAATTAAATAAAAATAAAAGATGTAAACCAAAGCAAGAATTATTTTTGATCTTTTTTGTATGACTATGTAACTGTATCTACTACTATGTAATTTATCAACTATATACTGTATAAACTACTATTTACAGTATCTAATACTATATACTGTATCTATTATATACTGTATCTACTACTATATACTGTATCAACTATATACTGTATAAACTACTATTTACAGTATCTAATACTATATACTGTATCTATTATATACTGTATCTACTACTATATACTGTATCTACTATATACTGTATCTACTATATACTCTATCTACTACCAAATGAAATTTTTTAAAGGGGGGGGGGGGGGGGGGGGGAGGGGGGGGGGGGGGGGGGGG
Organism: Pecten maximus; assembly: GCF_902652985.1. Lineage (NCBI taxonomy): Eukaryota > Metazoa > Mollusca > Bivalvia > Pectinida > Pectinidae > Pecten > Pecten maximus. The sequence goes on from NC_047027.1 coordinate 25,284,815, forward strand.
GGGGGGGGGGGGGGGGGTTTTTTTTTGGGGGGGGTTTTTGGGGGTTGGGTTGGGGGGGGGGGGGTTTTTTTTGGGGTTTTTTGTTTTTTGGGAAAGGGTTTTGGGGGGGAAAACCTTTTGGGTAAAATTTTGTTTTTTTTTTGGGGGGGGAAAACCGAAAAAAAGAAAATAAAAGGTTTTAAAAACCTTTTTTTACTTTTATTTTTTCAAAATATTTGTAAAAATAAAAAAATAAGAAAAACCCAAAAACAAGAATTATTTTTTATCTTTTTTTCTATTATCTATATATTATTCAAACATATACTGAAAACTACATTTACGTATCTTCTATATACTTTCATATATATTATCTACTACTATATATTGTATCCTATTTTTGTATTACTATTTCGATCTAATATATACTTTTTAATTATATACTGTATTCCCTATATAACTGTTCTACTATATACTGTATCTACTACTATATACTGTATCTACTACTATATACTGTATCTTCTACTATATACTGTATCTACTACTATATACTGTATCTACTACTATATACTGTATCTACTACTATATACTGTATCTACTACTATATACTGTATCTACTACTATATACTGTATCTACTACTATATACTGTATCTACTACTATATACTGTATCTACTACTATATACTGTATCTACTACTATATACTGTATCTACTACTATATACTGTATCTACACTATATACTGTATCTACTATATACTGTATCTACTACTATATACTGTATCTACTATATACTGTATCTACTATATACTGTATCTACTACTATATACTGTATCTTCTACTATATACTGTATCTACTACTATATACTGTATCTACTATATCTACTATATACTGTATCTACTATATACTGTATCTACTATATACTGTATCTACTATACACTGTATCTACTATATACTGTATCTACTATACACTGTATCTACTATATACTGTATCTACTATATACTGTATCTACTATATACTGTATCTACTACTATATACTGTATCTAATACTATATACTGTATCTACTATATACTGTATCTACTATATACTGTATCTACTATATACTGTATCTATTATACACTGTATCTACTATATACTGTATCTACTATATACTGTATCTACTACTATATACTGTATCTACTATATACTGTATCTACTATACACTGTATCTACTATATACTGTATCTACTACTATATACTGTATCTACTATATACTGTATCTACTATACACTGTATCTACTATATACTGTATCTACTATACACTGTATCTACTATATACTGTATCTACTATATACTGTATCTACTATATACTGTATCTACAACTATATACTGTATCTACTACTATATACTGTATCTACTATATACTGTATCTACTATATACTGTATCTACTATATACTGTATCTACTATATACTGTATCTACTATATACTGTATCTACTATATACTGTATCTACTATATACTGTATTTAATACTGTATCTACTATAAACTGTATCTACTACTATATACTGTATCTACTATATACTGTATTTAATACGGTATCTACTATAAACTGTATCTAATACTATATACTGTATCTACTATAAACTGTATGTAATACTATATACTGTATTACTATAAACTGTATCTACTATATACTGTATATACTATATACTGTATTTAATACGGTATCTACTATAAACTGTATCTACTATATACTGTATGTAATACTATATACTGTATTACTATCAACTGTATCTACTTCTATATACGATATCTACTATATAATGTATCTACTACTATATACTGTATCTATACTATATAATATATCTACTATATACTGTATATAATACTATATACTGTATCTACTATATACTGTATCTACATATACTGTATCTACTGTATACTGTATCTACTACTATATACTTTTACTAACACATTGTTAAGCATAAAGTCCCCAATTTAATGTATGTGATACTCACCTGCCACGTTTAGTGTATAATCAGCACTCTCCAGACTTGGTTCAGGTAGGATACGTTACTATATACTGTATCTAATACTATATACTCTATCTACTATGTACATATAAAACACACCTGCCACATTAAGTGTATAATCATCACTGTCCAGTGTCCTGTGCGTTACGTTATAGTTGGTACGTCTACAGTACCAAACAGATCCATGGTCTCCCGTCTGTGGCTGTATGATCCACCGGAACACTGTACCAAGTCCTCCAGACGTCACACAGGAACAGACATCCGGTGTACAGGGGACGGGTGGGGTGGCTTTAACGTTGTAACATTGGTCGCCAACTACTTGTACACTACCTGCTGAAGTAGTGACGTCAGAACGGCGGTAAAACCGGACAACGTTAGCCTCCTCTGGTACATCAATTCAATTCAATTCAATTCAATTTTTTATTCCAGGGGCCTTACAGCCCAAAGGTTTACATAGTTAATTGACATTAATGGACATGTTGTAATAAACATAATTTCACATTTGGAGAGTGATCGATTGCGACGTAAACACAATTTTAAATATATGTTCTTATTAATTATATAAGTATTCTTTGAGTCAAAGTATTACACAAATAATGTGAAAGACACCGATATGTATACTTTGCATATAGATAGATATTTATGTGTACTGTCTGCAGTACTTGTTGTTCCGACTGGAATAAACATTACATCAATACATCTCAATAGAAATGAAATATAATATTTGAAACGAACACAACAAGTATTTACTTATAATGCTTCTGACCTTCGTTTATATGCAAAATGAATAAATTTTCCAAGATTACTTAACTCTTTGACATTTTTCACACTCATGAGTTGAATAAGTTTAAAAATGCTAGGTCTACGATAATAGTATGGTTTCAAATATTTAGTACGTAAGTCTATGTAAAAAGAACATTTTAAAATAAAATGGAACTCATCCTCAATATCAATATTATTGCATAATGTACATCTCCTATTTTCTCTTGTTACATTCCTGTATCTTCCACTCTCTATATTTAGTTGATGCGACGATAATCTAATTTTTGATATGTACTTCTTGTATCGGTGATCGATAGGTTTCCTTAAATAAAATTGCAAGCCAAAATTGTCTATCAAATGTTGATATAAATAACCTTTTGGAGAGTTTCGAATATTACATAGCAGTTCTTGAATATGAATTTCTTGGAATTTGCTTTCGATTAATTTGTAAGTAATTTTACTTTCAAAAGTGCTGTTCCATAAATACCCTAATCCTAGTTTTTCTAGTTCTAGTTTAATATTCACTATCCACTCATCATTATTTAGTAACCTACATCACACGTCAGTGTAAACTCAGTCCCAGGGACAGCGTACTCAGACGACCCGGTCAGGGTTACAGCATCTGAGCGAATTATCACAGATTGAGTGAAATGTAACGTCAGAGGAGTTACATATGTCTATACATATGTTGGACGTTCCATATGGTTTTAAATCATTAGGGAGAAATTTCAAAATACCACAAAAGATCCAAGCAAATCGGAGGTGGTTTTTATTTTTAGTTGGCTGTGTAAAAAATAAACTCCGACCGTGTTAACCGTAGACGGAACTACCTATCGATATGTATCATAGTCTTGACATTACATATGTGATATATCTATCTTTTATATATAGTAATTCGCACAAAGGAGTTGACGTCTCAACCAATGGTATATTGAATGGCGTTATCACTTATGCATGTGCATGATTATGTCGATGTTATGTTTTATCTAAACTAGACTTACTGGAGAAGTAAAGGGTGTTTGTTCGTTTTCTTTTTCTCGAAATATAGTTATTTAGGTTGAAAGAACGCCGGCTTCTTAACTATTGAATAATACCAATGACACATTTTCTGTATCTTGTAAGGCCTGCTAGGGACCATAAGTGTGCAAATACGGGTATGGACTAGCGTACATTTATACAAAAAAAAATAGAGATAAGCTAATCACACGAGAAATCTGTGTAGATATTTTATATTTGTACAATTATAAAGAAGACAGTCCCGTAGCCACAGGAAGTATATAAATTGACCTATAATTGTTCATTTACGAGGTTAGAACGATTACAATGTACCTATATCATGAAGTTACCAATCGTCTGAAATAAGATACGATAGTTTACAGACAGGTATGGAATAATATATACGTACCTGACGGTGACAGGACTATCAGAGTTACATGTAGAAAGATTAAAGAGTGAAGTAGGTTTCCACCGTGAGATGTTGGCATGTCGTTTCTGAAGGTAAATATCAGACGTACATTCATGTATAACCGTATACGTACATTCTGTGTGTTAACGTCCTTGTCGATGTGGCCTTATATATCTATAAATAGTTATTCTAGTGTTGACAAAGACTTGCATACCATAAAGCTATTGTTTTTGTGTCTCAGTTTGTAAACAAAACAAAAACACACAAACACGTATATCATTACCCACAAGTGCCCTTCCTTAACTGACACGTCCCGCTTTTATTCTACAAATAATCAATAATATATCAATAACTTACTTTGGTAAACTTAATAAAGCTATATTTGTGTTATCTTATATCGCGCTCAGACAATCACGACAAAAAATATCACCATTGTGATAATATTTACTGCGGCATTTTGTGATAACATCATGCGATTGTTTTGGTGTAGAAAACTTCTTGTTTAAGTCGAATCAAGCAAGGCTTATTAGATTAAAAAGTTGAGTGTTTTCGCTGATTTTCTCATAAATATGAGATATGTCATAAAAAGAATACTCGTGTAAATGCAATGTAAACTCAATTTAACGAGTTTTATATCATAATACATTGTGTTTTTCCACTGAGTAAACGTTCTGATATTTTGAAAATATATATTATATATATTGTAATAATAATTAAAAAAAAAACACCGGAAAATCGCAAGCGCTTTCACATGCTTTGAGAGCAAGCTCTTCTTGTGTAACTCAAAGCATGTGAAAGCGCTTGTGATTTTCAGGTTTGTGTTTTTAATCATCATTACTATGTATATCCATCACAAGGACATTATATAATTTTAATTATTGTATATATAGATATTCATCTAGTTGGGACTTTGAACTTTGACCCGAAGTATGCTTTTCCTCTATTGCTTATTCTGTCACGTGATGTTTAGTTGGTGTCAACAGGAATCGTTTTGACGCCATACAGGTTTGTCAAGATTGTGTATTGATAAACAACTTGTTAGTCTGGATCTGTCATGGTATCGGAAACTGTTACGTTCTCCTAACCCGTTGCAAAATATGCATGATCCATGTAACGACGAATTGTATGGTGATGTCTTTTTAACGGTGTCCTATTTATAAAAGAGAGTGGTAACAAGTCAGACTCACAAAAATGTCCGACAATCTTAGTCAACATCCTTGGCGGGAGGAAGATACACCGCGCCACATAAATACGTGTAAAAATCGTTATTAATTAGTTTATTTTCAAATATTTACATTTTCACTTCGCTCCGCCTCAATGAACATAGTAAACTCAGATCACTTCATTTCCCATTGAAGATTATGGGTCGCGTGCTTCTGTTCTGAGAGACGAATCACTTTCTTGCCGGCGTGTGAATACATTCACTGAGTTTACAATGGCGATCGAGTTCTGTACCGCCTCAGACTTGAATGCACTTTCACTTTGTGAATTGTGTAACATTGTTAATAAAAATGCCAGTATAAAGCAGACAGTTTAGAAAACAGGATCTGACAGAAAACTGACACTCTCGATAGCACCGAACTCATGACCTACGTAGCGCAGTAGGTCTAACGTTAGCTGTATCGCGAATGCCATGCTTTATACCATTTTAGTAGTCACAGAAAATAAAGCTCAATTCAAACACTATTTAACAACACAAAACGTAGCAGAAGTATGCTATATCGAGAACAGGGACACATTATTGTCGTAATTTGACTCAATCTTAACATGGAGGACACAAGTTTCCGGCCGTCGAATACCGCCAATTTTCAAATCAATGTTTCTTTACTTACTATTATCAGAATTTACATCCCAAAACGCCAGTGCGACAATTAAATCCAATATTTCAAGAACACCATGTATATCACCAGCTAACCTGCGACTAAAATCCACATTGTTACACTTTTTCTATAAATGAATATTTTATATGTATCAACATCGTTAATAATCAAAACGTGTATGGCACTATATTTTGTGTTGCCTTGGCGACTACAATAGTTGACTGTCTGCTGTTCCACTACTGTGCACACATGTACGATAAGTATAACAATGTTACAAAGTGACGCACTTACGTCACACTGTTGCGACCGAATTTTGCAATCTGGTGGCGAAGTTTTAAATTTGGTTAACGTAAATATAAGGATTGATTGTCAATTTTGTTGCTTGCATGGACTGGTGAAGGGAAGTGAACCTCGTGCAAATGGTATATGAACTGCTTCGCAGTTCACTTCATTTGCACGAGGTTCACTTCCCTTCATCAGTCCATGCAAGCAACAAAATTGACAATCAATCCTTAATTGAACTTCAGACATAAACTTAGAATTGAACATGGGTATCCTCTGGCCTCAGATTGACTGAAGAAGAATACAATATTTTAGGGATTCAGAATGTAAATCAAGCATCTTCCATTCAAACTTATTTTTGTTTGTATTTGTTCTTCACATTATAGCATGAATATAAAATATATATAAAAAAGTATATATATAATGTAAATCCTGAATTTTTCCGTGTTTCTTAAATTTGAAATGCAGCAATGTGCAAAATAGGTATATTTAAGCATTTGCAAACAGATAAACATGCGTGATATTTTTATAGTACCTTGTTGTTATGCATATGGAAATAATCTGATGCTTTACAAATCGTTAATTAAATTCCAATATCAGATGATTAAAGGTTTCATAAAACATGTTGTAGTTTGTTTTGTTTTTTAATGGAAACAAACATCAATTTTGTGTCACATACTAATTTAGATACGGACAACATATGGATGAAATGAGATACTGCTGTCCTCAGGTGTCGACCATAAGGATATATATATATCTTTCTGATAAAAGACGCCGAATCAAGTTGGGGTTCGTCGGCATGGCCGCCATTATGAATTTTAGTACATCCGCCCCTTGATGTTTTGGTTGATAACGTTTTAAAAGTTTTTTCTTTTAAGAAGTCGGTATATTTATACAATTGGTACTTCAAACCATAATTGGTTGAATAAATCAGAAACAATCGTTTCTAATTGCATTAAACCGAATATTTATCCTTACACGTTTCATTTTATGTATATCTTTCTTAATAATACCTGAACAGATTATTTGACCGATATTTGTTTTCTCCTGATAGTTAACTTAATCTTACTCATAAGTATATGCACTATATTTTACGAGAGAAGTATCAAAGATTTACCAACTGTTGGAAACTAACGGGTGACTAAATATGGTAAAACTAGGATTGATTGGGTGAACTAAATAATACATGTATATCACTAGATACGCTTACTAAAGTCGAAGGCAAAAGTACAATTGGATATCCGAGTTATCTATAATTAAACAAAAATGAATACATGAGTTATGGGTTATAAAACCAAAGGGAAACAATATTACACCCGGTAACAATCATTCTGTAATATCGTAAAACTGGATTTCCAAAATATACATACTTTTATAGAACAAACAAATCTTAATAAATATTGTCATATTTTCCTTGCAAAACTACAAACACAAAGCAAAGCAAAGCAAAGCAAAGCAAAAACAAGAAATATCTTTAATAAGATACACGGCATGGTTATATCAATTTGAATCATTTTTGGTGATAATAAGACTGCATTTGAATCAGGAATATAATTTCTTTAATGTGCCATTTGAAAAGATACACCCACTTATCCAGCTTGTATTCATTCTCAACCTTGTTTTGTTTAAAACTGTATCTGCATTGACCAATTACAATACATACTTCATCTTGACCAGTAACGAAACTTGTTGCGCCATATCCGGGGCCAAAAGAATATCATATAGTTATTCCGAATAAGAATCGTTATATTAAATCGATATTTTTTTAAACTGGGAAACATATGAAAAATAAAAGATGTGCATTGCCGAAAGAGACAGTAAATCATTCAAGTTGACATTTCCACACAATATAGTCCACAACAACAAACTAATGACTCTTTTATGGGACTGTAACTTATACTAAGTTAACCTCGACACTCATCAGCATATCTTTAAATCAAAAACGTATTTTACTAAATAAACGTGAAATTCATTTGCCATAGATATAAAGCAATGAATAACATATCTGAACAAGTTGCCGTTTACAAGCTGTTTGACCTTTGATCTTTAAGGTTAACGGTTCGTAAGAGTTGTCTCTCTTTATTCATAATCAAGTGTTATGTTGTACAATCAACAAACAATATGACACATAAAGACTATGCCTTTGTAAAAGTTATGGCGTCACCTGTGTACGGAGCGGAGCCTCGGGTTTTACCACATTTTGTGACCCCTCGGGTGGAATATCCCTATCCTACATGACCACATATGATAGAGTCTTATAATATTAAATTATATTTAAATCAGCGGCTGATAGGGCTCCTTTTCCTCTGTAGAAAACATCAAACATGTTTTACTGAGATGTCTGTCGCTTGTCTTGTGTTCTGGAATCCTCGATTACCACTATAATGTATTAGGGTTCAGAAATGAGCTCCGGAGGAGCAAAGTCCGGATTAGTGAGAACTGAATTCTAATTTCATATTAGTACATAACTTTATTGTTGATATATACTGAAACGAAAAAGAAACGCAACATGGAAAATTGTGATTAATTTTGTATTAAATATACATATCTGTATAAAAATCGCGGAAATAAACATGCACCCTGCCTAACACCCATACCAATCTTCAAAATCACCCAAGTGTGACTAGAGACCTATGCACTTCCGGCGCGGTAAAAACATCAAAAACCGTGCCTGTACAAACATATGCGTTCTTTTTTCATTCAAACCAGTATCAATTCATCACTAACATTGAGCCACATCATCGCCAATACTTTTGCAAACAATAATTCCTTTTACAATTATGCCACGGTTATCAAAGGTTGATAGAGGACGTGCTATAGCGATGCTTCTGGCAGGGAACACGCAACTTCACGTCGCTCGACAATTCAGAGTTCACAAATCGACTATTAGTCGATTAGTTTCACGTCTTAACGCAACAGGAAGAGTCGATGACCAGCCGAGATCAGGACGTCCACGCGTAACGTCGCGACGTCAAGACCGGGTTCTTAGGTTGGCACACCTGCGTAACAGGAGATTAACGGCCGCTGAAACGGCAAGGAATACGATTGGTAATCATAACCGTCGAATTCATCCCCAAACAGTGATCAACAGACTGCGTGAGGCTAATTTGCGTGCAAGGCGACAGTACGTTGGTTTACCACTAACACCGCAACGTCGAGCACGTCGTATGCAATGGGCAACGGCACATATGCCCAGACGTTTTCCTATGAGACGTTGGAGGTCTATGCTCTTCACCGATGAATCTCGATTCACGTTATTTCGAGCAGATGGCCGTCAACGTGTGTACCGGCGTCGAGGCGAACGTTTTGCTGACGCCTGTGTTTTGGAACACGACCGATTTGGGGGTGGATCAGTTATGGTTTGGGCGGGAATCTCCCATGGTTTGAAGACGCCTTTGGTGATAGTCAATGGGAATTTAACGGCCGTACGCTATCGGGATGAGATCCTTAGGCCCCATGTTGTGCCGTTTGTTAGGCAGCATCATCTAACCTTTCAGCAAGATAACGCGAGACCACACGTTGCAAGAGTCTGTAGAGACTTTCTTGCGACACAGAACATTGTTCCTATAGATTGGCCTCCATATAGCCCCGACCTGTCCCCAATCGAGCATTTGTGGGATGAATTAGACAGAAGAATTCGAAATCGCCGTAACCCCCCAAATACCCTCCCTCAGTTAGCAAATGCACTCGTCCAAGAATGGAATAACATTCCAATACGGAAAGTCAATGCCCTGATGAACTCAATGCAACAAAGAATTAGAGATGTGATAACTGTTCGAGGAGGACACACACGATATTAGGGCACGGTTTCAAAACTGCTGCCATTTCAACTTGGATTCACGTAGGGTACTACCAATCATGACCTTCTAGCAAAGTGACCTGTTCTTAAAAATCTCTAAACATTTAAAGGATGTTACATCAATATTCAATATTAACTATTACATATGAAATTTAAACATAATGCTCACAAGTATTATTTTATTAAACCTACAATTTGAAGTTGCGTTTCTTTTTCGTTTCAGTATACATAAAGGATATATATATATATCAAATAAGGCCGGACTATTGATAAAATATAGTACAACATAACAAAGGAATGCTGTTTCCAATAATCTGTATCAAAATACAGACGATATTAAAGTGTAATTTCTATAATTAGAACACTGCACCATCTAACATTGATACTTTAACTTTACATTGGATAAGTAATGCTAAAAATATTTCACTATATAAATACATTATTGTTATCTAAAGACAGAACATCACGAAAACTCTCAAATTACCAATATTTTGAAAAATACGCATCTAATAATGAATGTACAAAACTATATTGTTGACTGTTATACTGTTACAGTTGTGGTACCGCATAACACTATAACTGTAATGTGCACACGATAGAGATAATAAGCGAGTGTACATATATCGTGTAGGCGATTGTGCGCACGATTGGCGATCGAAAAGAAGTATGTGTGATAGCTATTGTTCGGAACGGCTTTGATAAAAAGATGATATTCATAGTGTCTGTGGTATCCTTCACGGAATCATGTATTTCAGCTAGATCAGTCTTGGAGTATCTTTTAGAAACTAAAATCAAATGGTATTATTTTATCAACCAGATAAAAACGGCTTGTGATCAACCAGGGTTCCGGTTCCTAACCTTATTCATTATTACTAGCCATCGGGGCGTGAAGCATCGGGTGTCACATAGAGAAGCGATACCGTATTGGTATTTCCTTGGGTAAATACGCTTCAAGTGCTAACATAATCAACGTAAAAACATGAACAAAAAGATATAACCCATGTCAATATAACAAAACATTGAATTATATGATTCCGAAAAAAAAAACAACAACCGGCGGTAGGCTATAAGCATATTGAGAGCGATGCTGGATTATACTCTATCCCAAACGAATGTACCTGTATCTTGACCTGTTTTACCTGTGGTAAGTAAGCAACTGATTATAATTGTATTACATTAGTATTACAAATCCATCGCATTTCTGTGAAGATCGAATCATAGGGAAATACCCCAGCGGCTACGGCATGTACAGTATATTAGAGCTACCGACGTTGAACAGGTAAATTATGAAAACGAAGATTCATGAAAATATGTAATATATCTGTTTAAGCCTATACAAAGAATGCAGGAATGCAGGCAATTAAAGCTTCATTGATTATTTCGTCCGAACTAAAGTGTACGAACACGTGCGCAACAAGTTTACAATATGAGCGGACCGTGCATTTTTGTGCGTTGTTTATCCCTCAAGTAAGTATATCGATTTCGCTTAAGCGTCTAAAGCATGCAGCGCACCACTAGCATTGTGAAATAGATATTCGCACATTGATGAGTTTAGCTTCATAACTCTACCGGTTGTCCAATAACTACCTTAGAGATTACTCATCTATAAATAATATCAGGCCTGCCTTAAAGACAACTTCATACGTAACTACAGTCAAATCTGCCTTAGATATGACCTGTCTTTAACTACAGACACACATGCCTCAGATACTTCCTGTCTATAAAGACCGTCGTATTTATTTTTTTATTTATATCCCACTTTTTGGCCAGGACATTAAAGGACACAGTCCGCCTAGCAACTATAATATATTTAATATTTTTTTTCATCAAAATGATACCAGACACCTAATCCTGTGGCAGAGGAATTAGTTGATTTTTTTTAACTGTTTTTACATTTTAAAATGTTTTAACTGATACATTGTATACGTAGCTATTACGTAATTATTTAAATAATAAGCTGGGTACATTAGCCCTAACGTAACAATAAATTACTTTTTATAAGTATTAGACAGCTAATGATTTTTCCTCCTCCTTTTCATGTTAAATCCTTTGGGTTTTTTTTTAAACTTCTACTGCCGCTTTTTTCTACATTTTCTCATATTATATATTTTTGATACGCATACACTAGTATAAGATAAAAAAAAAAAATAAAAACCCGCATACACTATAGGGACGCCCCGGACCATCTATACCTCCAGTCAAGCCAGACAAAAGGACAAAGTACTATACCTTACGGAAGCAGTGACGTCCTCGACTGTCGGGTGTAACTGGTGGCCTTAGACCCGGGGTACATAACAGTGTAACACATTATATATCGCCCCTTATTTGAACAACAACATACGACAATAATTTCACTCTTGAACAAATATATATATATATATCGATATCTTTTGCAAAGATAACTTATAGATATATAAAGATTATAAGACTCTTTCATATGTGTATATGTAGGATAGGGATATTCCACCCGAAGGGTCACAAAATGTGGTGAAACCCGAGGCTTGCCGAGGGTTTTACCACATTTTGTGATCCCGAGGGTAGAATATCCCTATCCTACATACACACATAATGAAAGAGTCTTTTTCTCTCATACCACCACCAAATTTCTGGCAAAAGTGTACCTCAGCCATCCATTTTCTTCAATTTTGTAATTTTATTATTTGACGTTTTTACTAAAAATACATATGATATTCTGAAAAATCATACCTGATTTTTGCAAACAACGTTTGCACACAAATTTCATTCCTTTTGTGGTGAAGTGATGATTGAATGAACAATTCGCCGATAAAAATTACCGTATCTTGACCGACTTTTACGTGGCCGTGACCAAATTGTCAACATCCGAGAAAAAGAAGTTCTATCAACAATACTTTGAAAAATCCAACGCTGAAATGAGTTTTCCAATTTTACTTATGATTTGATTTGCACCTCGACATATTTGATCATTTCACGGAACACACTGTACTTTGTATTGCCAAGTCACATTTTTATAAAATACTACGTCACTGCATGACGTCACGACTGTCACTGGAATTCCATTCATAGTTCAAGGCTATTGAGAGTGATGTCGATCTCGATCGCCATGACGCGGCGATGTTTCGTGGGTGGTAATTTTGAATTCACAGTGATTTTGGCAACTTCATGTGTGAACCAGCGAACAGTGACTCGATACGAGTATTCGATATTTTCTGTGACATAGGATTATAGGTGTTTAACCGGTTTTCTTGGTAGAATGACGAAGGTAGGTCAGTCGATAACGATGATCATATTGAAAGGCTAGGGTGATAGATCTAGTTAGTTTTCCTGGTTACTCTACACAAATATAATATAGACTCTGTGTTACAACTTTTATAAATATTTCTTTATATGAACATCGAGGGGTGTCATTTTTACCGAATGTTCGTTCATTTAAGAGCCAATTTCCAATTTCCAAATACACAGGTTACTGAGTAGGCCTAGAGTGAACAAATTCCAGTCCCCTGTGCTGACGCAAACGGAACCATTAATTTCATCGGTTGTGATGTTTGACATTTCTTTTTAAATAAACTGTTTTTCTTTATTTATGGCTTTTAGGCCATTCAACTTCCTATCATTGCCATGTGATTGTATGTGTTTGCATGTTTTTAATGGCAAATGTTAATGACAAAGTAACCTGTAGGGTAGGCCGGTCAGGGCTCGAACTTAAAGGTAGCCGGATAGTCTGGGACTAGTAGATTTTCTACCCGGGCTAGTGGTTTGAAATTCCGGTAGCCCGACTGACTAGTGGAAATCTTGTAGAACTTTATTTGATTAAAATGTCGGGCTAGTAAAAATCAGTGTCACATGCCCGACAATATTTCAATAAACAACTCACATACCTTTGTGTATTATTTATTCGTATGTTCTCTGAAAAACGATCCTCCACTTTCCGTTTTCACTCGACATGTTGCCGTGTGTATACATTAGTAAGCGCCCGAGAGTTCCGAAAGCATTATGATCATAATGAAGTCCGAGGATTCCGAGGTTGAGCACATGGTAAGTCTAGGTCATGTTTGCGTTTGTATCGATTCGTTTTTGACAGCTCGTTTTTTGAAACATGGTAAAAGCGTTCGTAGTAACTGATGATGGACCGCGGCTACATTCAACGTCTTAGGAAACGGAAAGTGGGTGATCGTGATTCTGATGAAAATGAGGATGAAAGCAATAAAAAGAAAAGAAAAAGATCACAAACGAGAACGGAAGTTCAAAGAACAGCGGCAACAAGAATGTCCCGTGGGTCGAAATAAGACACCACAGGACAATCCATGGTATGCAAGGCCTATCCAGAGATAAATGGTCGTAAGGGTGCCTTTATGAAGAGTTGTTTTAATATGAGAAAAGGCATACTAACTGCTCATGCATTGACAGTTCAATGTCTGACAAACGGGGTCAAAAGTTAAATCCTACTGTACAAAAGAGAGTCGGTGCATTACTTAAGTGTGTTCTATGTTGCAAAGCATGGTCGGCCATATTCTGCCGTTTCTCCAAATTCTAAAACTCATTTATTTATTTTATTAATTTAAGTTATGATGTTATTAATATCACAGTTTATATCCTGATTATTATCAAGACAGATTAGTTAAGTATTTACTGCTGATTTGTTACACATGAGGACACATACATGTACAATATCATGACAAACATGATGATAAATATGTCACAATTTCACTTAGATATTCACTGTTGTATTTCCAATATTTTCGGGCTAGCAACTTTCAATTTTACTAGCCCGACTGGGCTAGTGAAATTTACATTTGGACTAGTAAAATTTTGAATGGCTAGCCCGACTGACTAGTGGTTTTGAAAATAAAGTTCTAGCCCTGCCAGTCTGTACTGTACTGTACTGTTACAACAGGCCTGTAGGCCTAGTCTACTGTACAGTAATTATCGGAGTTATAAGTTTAACCGTGTAGCCCTATTGTTTTATTGCTGATATGATATATATTTATCTCAGAATATGTTTTTTTTTCTATAGTTAAATCCAACGTTTCAAAACCGACACCGACGATATAATAAATCTAAGGACTGTCGGGTGTAAACACAAGCACACGACGTTGTAAGAGTTATCCCCCTTGAACGCAGATTACTCCGCGCGCGTGAAATGCTATGTAAGATAGATTTATCTTACATAGCTATCTTACATGGGCAAACTCTATCCAACATGGCGAGATATGAGAGAAAAAAATTTAACATAAGTATATAATAAGCCTCTTGGCTCCCTTCGGTCGCCCTCCCACGACAAAAAAACTATAACGTGGGATATTTTTATACCATCGTAAAGCGACTGGCGTACATGGGCTTGCCCACAATGCCACACCCCCCACATTGGATTGGATTGGATTAGACTACGGTGTCGCAGTATACAACTCGGTCAGTAACTCACAACTAGAAAAAATAATGTCGTACAATACAGATGTCTTATTACTTGTCTGCATGTCATGAAGGGATCTTCACTCTCTAGTCTCCAAGCCGAGGCTGGGGACCCTCCGCTTTAAATACGCCGAAATTCCATCATCGCAAAATACCAATTAAAACTTGAGGGGCCGACAATAGGAAATTATTGAAAATGACTTTAAATTTAAATATAATGAAAATAAAATACTGCCTTAATACAAATCGTATTATACATTTCTAAAAGATATCTAATCTACTTTTCAGCTGGGTAACATCAACGTGCATACAACAGAGTTTAGTTCAATCCCACTGTGGACACTGAACAAACCGATAATCAATATAGACTTACCTCAGACGGTAAATAAATCCATGTCTCCTGCTTTTGTTACTCCAGCCTTAGACATTAAAAATAAATTTCGATTAAGTCCGAATATATAGAGAAAACATGGTCAGTGTCTTAGAATATAGGCGGTATTTTGGCGAGGGTAAAGAAAGACAAAAGTGGCAAGCTTTGTCGTCATTTATATAATGTATGTACATTGTATTGCTTAAAAACTGAATAAAAAGTAAATTATCAAAAAAAATCGATTAAGCAATAATATTTCTATAATGACGGCTGAACTTGCAGCCATACAGCTTTAACCAATACAGCGGCAGATAACTCCGTCATTCTTGTAGATTCACTGAGCGCATTACAAGCATTAAAACACCAGAACATACAATTACAAACCCGATTATATATGAGATTTTGAAATTAGCTTCTATTTTAGGACATCCACTGTGGTGCTAACAATCTTGATCCCGTGATCCCGTCCCCATCGTCCTGCAGCAGTTTCAGCAATTGTGGGAGTGGATTTGGAAAGTGTCGCCGACTATGCAGATCGCGATCTCAGCCATACTACGCGGATCGAGTCCCGATTTGAAGATGCGATACCTAGGCCAGGATTTATTAACAAAATCAACTACAAGGCCAGATGTATGAACCACGCACTAAGAACCATATCCAGCATCACACCGAACATCCACTACATACCCCATCCAACCTTCGCCCGGAACGGAGTTATACAAGAGCAACTACTCAGCAGAGATGGCCTTCATTTAAGCTTTAAGGGCACTGACAGAGTAGTGAACGACATCCTCGCCACCGACCACTACGCCGCCACCGACCACTACGCCGCAACCGACCACTACGCCGCCACCGACCACTACGTCGCCACCGACCACTACGTCGCCACCGACCACTACGTCACCACCGACCACGACGCTGCCACCGACCACTACGTCGCCACCGACCACTACGTCACCACCGACCACTACGCCGCCACCGACCACTACCTCACCACCGACCACTACCTCACCACCGACCACTACGCCGCAACCGACCACTACGTCACCACCGACCACGACGCCGCAACCGACCACTACGTCGCCACCAACCACTACGTCACCACCGACCACGACGCTGCCACCAACCACTACGTCGCCACCGACCACTACGTCACCACCGACCACTACGCCGCCACCGACCACTACGCCGCCACCGACCACTACGTCACCACCAACCACTACGTCACCACCAACCACTACGTCGCCACCGACCACTACGTCACCACCGACCACTACGCCGCCACCGACCACTACGCCACCACCAATCACTACGTCACCACCAACCACTACGTCGCCACCGACCACTACGCCGCCACCGACCACTACGTCGCCACCAACCACTACGTCACCACCGACCACGACGCTGCCACCAACCACTACGTCACCAACGACCACGACGCTGCCATCAACCACGACGTCGCCACCGACCACTACGTCACCACCGACCACTATGTCACCACCGACCACTACGCCGCCACCGAACACTACGCCGCCACCGACCACTACGTCACCACCAACCACTACGCCGCCACTGACCACTACGTCATCACCAACCACTACGTCACCACCGACCACGACGCTGCCACCAACCACTACGTCGCCACCGACCACTACGTCACCACCGAGCACTACGCCGCCACCGACCACTACGTCGCCACCGACAACTACGTCACGACCAACCACTACGTCATCACCGACCACTACACCGCCACCGACCACTACGCCGCTACCGACCACTACGCGGCCACCAACCACTACACCACCACCGACCACTAACTCGCCACGGACCACTACGTAACCAAATAAAAAGCTGGTTGGTTCTCCTCCCATTTTACTTATAATAAGTATAAAACATTATTTTTGACAGAGTAAATCGAAATCCTCCTCCGTATCAGCAAACTTAGATATTCTTTTGTTTTATTAATCTTATATAAATATATATATATATATTTTTTTATTTTTTTTTTACATACACACTATGGATAAAAGTAAAAACGCATACACCATAGGGACCCCCCGGACCATCTATACTTCTGGCCAAGCCCGGCAAAAGGACTAAGTACTGTACCTAACGGAAGCAGTGACGTCCTCTACTGTCGGGTGTAACCGGCTGTACTAGACCCGGGGTACATAACAAACCACTGAATAACTCCCCTTAAGTACATCAACATACGACAATAATTACACTATGAACAGTTAATTCCTTTATATATATATATATATAGACTACAAACATATACTTTCTGATAAAGTAATTTTTTTTTTATAATATTCTTGGTAAGCCTTCTTGGCCCCATTCGGTCGCCCTCCCACGACATGAACACCTAAAACGTGGGACAACTATATAATACCATCGACAAGCGACTGGCGAATATGGGCCCGCCCAAACCGCCATGGAAAGAAGAAATCAGTCCCTGGGATACCGTATCATGGCGAATGGTCGATCATACCCCAACCGAAGGAAAATATGGAAATACACACAATTATTTGGCAAAAATGTAAACCAACACTTCATGAACAAATCTACCTACATTTGAAGACTTGTTTACATCCCGTAAACTCTGAAACTTACCTGCCAAGGACGACATAGGTGTCTAACTCAAACGTAACAGGATGAGAAGAAACGATCTACCCGGGTATGCGCACGCATCATAGCATCCTCACCTTGAACTGAGAGTTATCTCGCTTGACGCAGTACCCGTACCCAACATTTGATAATGATATGCCTATTAAGAAATGGGTTTATGGGTATCCTAACATATTCCTAAAATACCTACTTAACATCAGTTTGTACAGAGGCGGATCAAGGAACTGACGTGCCGAGGGGGCACAGACTTAAAAGAAAAAAAAATGAAGCCCACACTGTTTCTACTTTCTACTCTGGGCACGGGATGTGATGGCGAATATAACATTTTACTGACATGTATCAGGAAGATACCTAGAACGAATATTCACACCCTGTCTACACTGCTCTAACGAATATTCATAACCTGCCTACACTGCTGTAACGAATATTCATGCCCTGCCTACACTGCTGTAACGAATATCCATACCCTGCCTATACTGCTCTAACGAATATTCACACCCTGCCTACACCGCTCTAACGAATATTCACACCCTGCCTACACTGCTCTAACGAATATACACACCCTGCCTACACCGCTGTAACGAATATTCATGCTCTGCCTATACTGCCCTAACGAATATTCATGCTCTGCCTATACTGCCCTAACGAATATTCATGCTCTGCCTAAACTGCTCTAACGAATATTCACACCCTGCCTACACCGCTCTAACGAATATACACACCCTGCCTACACTGCTCTAACGAATATACACACCCTGCCTACACCGCTGTAACGAATATTCATGCTCTGCCTATACTGCTCTAACGAATATTCACACCCTGCCTACACTGCTGTAACGAATATTCACACCCTGCCTACACTGCTCTAACGAATATTCACACCCTGCCTAAACTGCTCTAACGAATATTCACACTCTGCCTACACTGCTCTAACGAATATTCACACCCTGCCTACACTGCTCTAACGAATATTCACACCCTGCCTATACTGCTCTAACGAATATTCACACCCTGTCTACACTGCTCTAACGAATATTCACACCCTGCCTACACTGCTCTAACGAATATTCACACTCTGCCTACACTGCTCTAACGAATATTCACACCCTGCCTACACTGCTCTAACGAATATTCACACCCTGCCTATACTGCTCTAACGAATATTCACACCCTGCCTATACTGCTCTAACGAATATTCACACCCTGCCTACACTGCTGTAACGAATATTCACACCCTGCCTACACTGCTGTAACGAATATTCACACCCTGTCTACACTGCTCTAACGAATATTCACACTCTGCCTACACTGCTCTAACGAATATTCACACTCTGCCTACACTGCTCTAACGAATATTCACACCCTGCCTACACTGCTCTAACGAATATTCACACCCTGCCTACACTGCTCTAACGAATATTCACACCCTGCCTACACTGCTCTAACGAATATTCACACCCTGCCTACACTGCTGTAACGAATATTCACACCCTGCCTAAACTGCTCTAACGAATATTCACACCCTGCCTAAACTGCTCTAACGAATATTCACACCCTGCCTATACTGCTCTAACGAATATTCACACCCTGCCTATACTGCTCTAACAAATATTCATACCCTGCCTACACTGCTCTAACAAATATTTACACCCTGCCTACACTGCTCTAACGAATATTCACACCCTGCCTACACTGCTCTAACGAATATTCACACCCTGCCTACACTGCTCTAACGAATTTTCACACCCTGCCTAAACTGCTCTAACGAATATTCACACCCTGCCTAAACTGCTCTAACGAATATTCACACCCTGCCTATACTGCTCTAACGAATATTCATACCCTCCCTATACTGCTGTAACGAATATTCACACCCTGTCTACACCGCTCTAACGAATATTCACACCCTGCCTATACTGCTCTAACGAATATTCATACCCTGCCTACACTGCTCTAACAAATATTCACACCCTGCCTATACTGCTCTAATGAATATTCACACCCTGCCTACACTGCTGTAACGAATATTCACACCCTGCCTACACTGCTCTAACAAATATTCACACCCTGCCTATACTGCTCTAACGAATATTCATACCCTGCCTATACTGCTCTAACGAATATTCACACCCTGCCTACACCGCTGTAACAAATATTCACACCCTGCCTACACTGCTGTAACGAATATTCACACCCTGCCTACACTGCTGTAACGAATATTCACACCCTGCCTACACTGCTGTAACGAATATTCACACCCTGCCTACACTGCTGTAACGAATATTCACACCCTGCCTACACTGCTGTAACGAATATTCACACCCTGCCTACACTGCTCTAACAAATATTCACACCCTGCCTACACTGCTCTAACGAATATTCACACCCTGCCTACACCGCTGTAACAAATATTCACACCCTGCCTACACTGCTGTAACGAATATTCACACCCTGCCTACACTGCTGTAACGAATATTCACACCCTGCCTACACTGCTGTAACGAATATTCACACCCTGCCTATACTGCTCTAACAAATATTCATACCCTGCCTACACTGCTGTAACAAATATTCACACCCTGCCTACACCGCTCTAGCAAATATTCATACCCTGCCTACACCGCTGCAACAAATATTCATACCCTGCCTATACTGCTCTAACGAATATTCACACCCTGCCTATACTGCTGTAACGAATATTCACACCCTGCCTATACTACTCTAACGAATATTCATACCCTGCCTATACTGCTGTAACGAATATTGATACCCTGTCTACACTGCTCTAACGAATATTTACACCCTGTCTACACTGCTCTAACGAATATTTACACCCTGTCTACACTGCTCTAACGAATATTCACACCCTGCCTATACTGCTCTAACGAATATTCACACCCTGCCTATACTGCTGTAACGAATATTCATACCCTGCCTATACTGCTGTAACGAATATTCATACCCTGCCTATACTGCTCTAACGAATATTCACACCCTGCCTATACTGCTGTAACGAATATTCATACCCTGCCTATACTGCTCTAACGAATCTTCATACCCTGCCTATACTGCTGTAACGAATATTCATACCCTGCCTACACTGCTGTAACGAATATTCATACCCTCACTATACTGCTGTAATGAATATTCATACCCTGCCTACACTGCTCTAACGAATATTCATACCCTGCCTACACTGCTGTAACGAATATTCATACCCTCCCTATACTGCTGTAATGAATATTCATACCCTGCCTACACTGCTCTAACGAATATTCACACCCTGCCTATACTGCTGTAACGAATATTCACACCCTGCCTATACTGCTGTAACGAATATTCATACCCTGCCTACACTGCTGTAACGAATATTCATACCCTGCCTACACTGCTCTAACGAATATTCACACCCTGCCTACACTGCTCTAACAAATATTCACACCCTGTCTACACTGCTGTAACGAATATTCACACCCTGTCTACACTGCTGTAACGAATATTCACACCCTGTCTACACTGCTGTAACGAATATTCACACCCTGTCTACACCGCTCTAACGAATATTCACACCCTGCCTATACTGCTGTAACGAATATTCATACCCTGCCTACACTGCTGTAACGAATATTGACACCCTGTCTACACTGCTGTAATGAATATTGACACCCTGTCTACACTGCTGTAACGAATATTCACACCCTGCCTACACTGCTCTAACGAATATTCACACCCTGCCTACACTGCTCTAACGAATATTCACACCCTACCTACACTGCTGTAACGAATATTCACACCCTGCCTACACTGCTGTAACGAATATTCACACCCTGTCTACACTGCTGTAACGAATATTCACACCCTGTCTACACCGCTCTAACGAATATTCACACCCTGCCTATACTGCTGTAACGAATATTCATACCCTGCCTACACTGCTGTAACGAATCTTCACACCCTGCCTACACTGCTGTAATGAATATTGACACCCTGTCTACACTGCTGTAACGAATATTCACACCCTGCCTACACTGCTCTAACGAATATTCACACCCTGCCTACACTGCTCTAACGAATATTCACACCCTGCCTACACTGCTCTAACAAATATTCACACCCTCCCTACACTGCTCTAACGAATATTCACACCCTGCCTACACTGCTGTAACGAATATTCATACCCTGCCTACACTGCTCTAACGAATATTCACACCCTGCCTACA
Organism: Pecten maximus; assembly: GCF_902652985.1. NCBI lineage: Eukaryota > Metazoa > Mollusca > Bivalvia > Pectinida > Pectinidae > Pecten > Pecten maximus. The sequence goes on from NC_047027.1 coordinate 25,307,479, forward strand.
CTGCTCTAACGAATATTCACACCCTGCCTACACTGCTCTAACAAATATTCACACCCTGCCTACACTGCTTTATCGAATATTCACACCCTGCCTACACTGCTCTAACAAATATTCACACCCTGCCTACACTGCTCTAACAAATATTCACACCCTGCCTACACTGCTCTAACAAATATTCACACCCTGCCTACACTGCTCTAACAAATATTCACACCCTGCCTACACTGCTTTATCGAATATTCACACCCTGCCTACACTGCTGTAACGAATATTCACACCCTGCCTACACTGCTCTAACGAATATTCACACCCTGCCTACACTGCTCTAACGAATATTCACACCCTGCCTACACTGCTCTAACGAATATTCACACCCTGCCTACACTGCTGTAATGAATATTCATACCCTACCTACACTGCTGTAACGAATATTCATACCCTGCCTACACTGCTGTAACGAATATTCATACCCTGCCTACACTGCTGTAACGAATATTGACACCCTGCCTACACTGCTCTAACGAATATTCACACCTTGCCTACACTGCTCTAACGAATATCCATACCCTGCCTACACTGCTTTAACGAATATTCACACCATGCCTACACTGCTCTAACGAATATTCACACCCTGCCTACACTGCTTTAACGAATATTCACACCCTGCCTACACTGCTCTAACGAATATTCACACCCTGCCTACACTGCTCTAACAAATATTCATACCCTGCCTACACTGCTCTAACGAATATTCACACCCTGCCTACACTGCTCTAACGAATATTCACACCCTGCCTACACTGCTCTAACGAATATTCACACCCTGCCTATACTGCTCTAACGAATATTCACACCCTGCCTATACTGCTGTAACGAATATTCATACCCTGCCTACACTGCTCTAACGAATATTCACACCCTGCCTATACTGCTCTAACGAATATTCACACCCTGCCTACACTGCTGTAACGAATATTCATACCCTGCCCATACTGCTCTAATGAATATTCACACCCTGCCTACACTGCTCTAGCAAATATTCATACCCTGTCTACACTGCTGTAACGAATATTCACACCCTGCCTACACTGCTGTAACGAATATTCACACCCTGCCTATACTGCTCTAATGAATATTCACACCCTGCCTACACTGCTGTAATGAATATCCATACCCTGCCTACACTGCTGTAATGAATATCCATACCCTGCCTACACTGCTGTAATGAATATCCATACCCTGCCTACACTGCTATCCGGCAGGATAGCTATGACGTCAAATCGGGCAATGATTGTTTGTTTGTTTGTTTTTGTTTAACTTCCTATTAACAGCCAGTGTCATTTTAGGACGTGCCAGTATATTCAAATATTGAAAGAAATGGGAGATTTTGTTTAATCTGTAATTCAAATACTGAAGTTGAAGATGAATTTCATTTTTTATTCATGTGTAATATGTACAACAACTTAAGAATTCGTTTAATTAAAACGTGCTACTGGCAAAAGCCATCAATGTTTAAATTAATACAGTTATTAAGTGCCAATAATACCAAAGAATTATGTAACCTGGGTAAATTCATATTCGAAGCAAATAAGATTAGATCTTTACATATGTAACCCGTTCTCCACAGTGTATTTCATTGCTGTTTCATTGTCATTTTCATGTATTGTGTATTTGTATTATGTACTTATGGGCCACAAGGCCTACGGTCAATAAAGAAATTGAATTGAAAATTGATAATGATTACCGGTACACAATACCGCACCTAGATATGTTGTAATCATAGGACGACTTATTATCTATAATTAATTGCTTAATTCTTTCTGAGTATCTACACAATACGTGCTCAGTAATTAGTCGATTACCTGTCAGAGGACCAGATTTCCTCGTACAATGATAACAACCAATTATGTCTCAATTGTGACACTCGCCTATTGTTATCTCAATTATACCGACGTAAATTGGACGCATATCAATAACAAACTAATTAGAATAGTAACAGTATCTTTACTTTTTACAAGATTAAAATATGTACTTAGACATGGTCTATTTTACTGCCCTGGCACACGTAATAAGGCTTCATAAAGGTACAATGAAACAATGTAATAACAGATAAATACATATTTGAATAAATATCACAGATACGTATCACACCGGATAATGTAAAACATTTAAACATATATTTCTGATTTGATAAGCAGATTGACACTGCCAGACTGTTTAGGAACACCCTTAGGGTCAGACAACGTGTAGCTTTTAAAAATAAACATAATTGTATAAATATAGAATCAAGCTAATCCATTTGTAAACATGTAACACTGCCTGTGTAGGAAGTTTGTTCTTTTATAATTCTTATATTTTGTCATTTCAAATTGTTTTATTCAATCAAACATTTGAAATAATTTACATACAATATTTTATAATAAAGATAGAATCTAGATATAAAAAAATGGATTGGACAACAGTCTAAGACTATACGGGTCCTTTCCGTACTTCCGTCATCATAAATAATCTTACTGATATAGTTGTATTTCTAATACATGTATATATGGTTATCATACGTTAATGGAAGAAACACAGATCATAATCGACAGGAAACTTATACTCTACCATAGAGAAGATAATATATTGAAGAGAAAGTATAACATAGATACATATATATATAACGGACGTAGGGAGCGGAATGGTTTTACATGTACTGTATATATATACATGTATATGCAATGTATAACGGACGTAGGGAGCGGAATGGTTTTACATGTATATATATATATGCAATGTATAACGGACGTAGGGAGCGGAATGGTTTTACATGTATATATATATATGCAATGTATAACGGACGTAGGGAGCGGAATGGTTTTACATGTATATATATATATGCAATGTATAACGGACGTAGGGAGGGGAATGTTTTTATTTTATATATAACGGACGTAGGGAGGGGAATGCTTTTTAGATATATAACGGACTTAGGGAGGGGAATGGGTTTTTTTTTATATATATATATATATAACGGACGTAGGGAGGGGAATGTTATATATATATATAACGTACGTAGGGAGGGGGAATGTTTTTTTTTTAATATATATATAACGGACGTAGGAAGGGGAATGTATTTATATAAAACGGACGTAGGAAGCGGAATGTTTTTTTGTTTTTTTTTATATATAACGGACGTTGGGAGGGGAATGCTTTATATATATATAACGGACGTAGGGAGGGGAATGTTTTTTTATATATATATAACGGACGTAGGTAGCGAAATGTTTGTTTTTGATATATATATATAACGGACGTAGGTAGCGAAATGTTTTTGTTTTTCATATATATATTAACAGACGTATGGAGCGGAATGTTTATATATATATATAACGGGGAATGCGTGTTTTTCGAGCGTGAGGAACCTATTATTTTATATAATGGACGTAATGAAGGGAATGCGTATTTTTCGAGAATCACATTGAAACTTTTTATGGTTGGTGGCCCTGAAAAGGGCCGTTTTGTGAGGTTTCATAGAAACTGAACTCGGTGGAAAAAACTCGTCTTTACGATTCCTTTCACATTCCCTGGTGTCGCTAATGTACCATCGCGAAGACGATACAGTGGCCTGCCTTTGGAGAGATACCGTTTCACATCAAGGTGTATAAGAACCTCTGAGTTCTTGTTGACCAGAGTCTTGCTGTCTGCAAAGTGGATCATCTGGCGATTTCTGCGGCTTAGGCCATGCACTTTGATTTCTTCGTAGGCAGCCCTGGTCGTTCCGTGCACGCAGTAGCGGACATCTCTTGGATCTGTAATCAGCTTTCCAGTTCTAGTGATGTCTATGTCGTCTGTAGAATGGCCATCACATGTTCGGACGAATTGTTGACAATCAGACAGATTGAGTCTGTCTCCTGCAACATGGCAAACGATGTACATTAGCATGTCTCTGGTGATGGAGAATAGATGACAAATGTACCAGATTGGTACATATCCCGCCGGATCTCTCGGAGCGGAGGCGTCATGGCTGAGGAATCGGACGATGGTACGTGAAGTCGTTTCGAAGGTCATGTTGAAAAGTGTTTGTTGGTAGGATAATGATGTATTTAAATAATTAACAACATCAAATCGGTCCAATCAAATGTGGGGGCGTGGCGTTTCGGGCTACCCAAACTTTATCCAATCAAATATTCTTTCACAATATCCAAAATTAATTAATTGATTATTGATGACATATCTACTGAGGCTAAGTAAACAACTCTCACCTGTTTGATCACCCGTGCTCATGGAGGTGAGTACAATTAACTATTGTACTGTAAACAACTCAAGGTGTCATGATTGTTTGCACAAGTACCTTCTCCGGTGATGTACCGCGCATATTTCAGTGATCATCTGTGCTAATGAATGTGTATACAATCAATTAAAACTACTTCTGTTTCATTGATCACCTGTGCTAATGAATGTGTATACAATCAATTAAACTACTCATATTTCATTGATCACCTGTGCTAATGAATGTGTATACAATCAATTAAAACTACTTAAGCTTCATTGATCACCTGTGCTAATGAATGTGTATCCAATCAATTAAAACTACTTATGTTTCATCGATCACCTGTGCTAATGAATGTGTATACAATCAATTAAACTACTCATATTTCATTGATCACCCGTGCTAATGAATGTGTATACAATCAATTAAAACTACTTATGTTTCATTGATCACCTATGCTTATGAAGGTGTATACACTAAATTAAAACTACCCATGTTATGTAAACAATCACGCCGCTAATGACTGTTTGTATTATTAATTTGAAAACAGGAGAGTTAATCTGGCAGAATTTTAACTTTTTCTCCGGGGCATTAGATTACTAATAACACTTTGTACATCGGCTAATTTCCTGAGGAAAATAGTCGATATAACTCAGGAATCAAGGAGTCAAACAACCCTTGATATCCAGCTTCTACCTTTTTATAAAAAAAAAAAACACAATTTTTTTCCCACAATAAGTGTTCCATTATGTGTCGAACCCCACTAACTCTGTACTGGACCAGGGGAGACAACTCGTAGGAAATACCGGTCAGGACATTAAATGGGCCAAGTCCGCCTGGCAATCTGTACCTTGTACCTTTTGGTATAATGATACTTTTATAAGATTAAAGAGGAATTAGTTGATTATTTTTTTAACTGTTTTTACATTTTAAAATGTTTTAACTGATACATTGTATACGTAGCTATTACGTAATTATTTAAATAATAAGCTGGGTACATTAGCCCTGACGTAACAATAAATTACTGTTTATAAGTATTAGACAGCTAATGATTTTTCCTCCTCCTTTTCATGTTAAATCCTTTGTTTTTTTTAAACTTTTACTGCCGCTTTTTTTCTTCATTTTCTGATATTATATATTGTTGATACGCATACACTAGTATAAGATAAAAAAGAATAAAAACCCGCATACACTATAGGGACGCCCCGGACCATCTATACCTCCAGCCAAGCCCGGCAAAAGGACAAAGTACTGTACCTTACGGAAGCAGTGACGTCCTCGACTGTCGGGTGTAACTGGTGGCCTTAGACCCGGGGTACAAAACAGACATTATATATCGCCCCTTATTGGAACACCAACATACGACAATAATTTCACTCTTGAACAAATATATATATCTATCGATATTTTTTGCAAAGATTACTTATAAATATATAAAGATAAATTTTTAACATAAGTATATAGTAAGCCTCTTGGCTCCCTTCAGTCGCCCTCCCACGACAAAAAAAATAAAATAACGTGGGATATTTTTATACCACCGTAGAGCGACTGGCGTACATGGGCTTGCCCACAATGCCACACCCGCCACATTGGATTGGATTAGACTACGGTGTCGCAGTATACAACTCGGTCAGTAACTCACAACTAGAAAAAATAATGTCGTACAATACAGATGTCTTATTACTTGTCTGCATGTAATGAAGGGAACTTCACTCTCTAGTCTCAAAGCCGAGGCTGGGGACCCTCCGCTTCAAATACGCCGAAATTCATTCATCGCAAAATACCAATTAAAACTTGGAAAGTATTGAAAATGACTTCAAATTTAAATATAATGAAAATAAAATACTGCCTTCATACAAATCAGATTATACATGTCTAAAATATATCTAATCTATTTTTCAGCTGGGTAACATCAACGTGCATACAGCAGAGTTTAGTTCAATCCCACTGTGGACACTGAACAAACCGATAATCAATATAGACTTAAAACAATGTACCTCAGACGGTAAATAAATCCATGTCTCCTGCAGACGCCATAGTACCACTGCGTCTTTTTATTGACTCACTTAAAGGAGTACACATATATACAGATGGCTCTAAAGATCCTAATACTAAAAAAATGTGGATGTGCTTTTGTCATTCCAGCCTTAGACATTAAAAATAGATTTCGATTAAGTCCGAATATATAGAGAAAACATGGTCAGTGTCTTAAAATATAAGCGGTATTTTGACGAGGGTAAAGAAAGACAAAAGTGGCAAGCTTTGTCGTCATTTATATAATGTATGTACATTGTATTACTTAAAAACTGAATAAAAAATAAATTATCAAAAAAACTCGATTAAGCAATAATATTTCTATAATGACGGCTGAACTTGCAGCCATACAGCTTTAACCAATACAGCGGCAGATAACTCCGTCATTCTTGTAGATTCACTGAGCGCATTACAAGCATTAAAACACCAGAACATACAATTACAAACCCGATTAAATTAGCTTCTATTTTAGGACATCAACTGTGGTGCTAACAATCTTGATCCCGTGATCCCGTCCCCATCGTCCTGCAGCAGTTTCAGCAATTGTGGGAGTGGATTTGGAAAGTGTCGCCGACTATGCAGATCGCAATTTCAGCCATTCTACCGCGGATCGAGTCCCGATTTGAAGAGGCGATAACCAGACCAGGATTTATCAACAAAATCAACTACAAGGCCAGATGTATGAACCACGCACTAAGAACCATATCCAGCATCACACTGAACCTCCACTTCATACCCCATCCAACCTTCGCCCGGAACGGAGTTATCTAAGCTTTAAGGGCACTGACAGGGCAGTGAACGACATCCTCGTTACAACAATCGGAACAACGTCACAAACCACTACGTCACCACCGACCACAACGTCGCCACCGAGCACTACGTCGTCACCAGCCACTACGTCACCACCGACCACTACGTCACCACCGACCACTACGCGGCTACCAACCACTACACCGACTACTAACTCACCACCGATCACTACGTCACCACCGACCACTACGTCACCACCGACCACTACGTTATCACCGACCACTACGTCACCACCGACCACTACGTCGCCATCGGCCACCTTGCAGCCACCAGCCACTACGCAGCCACCAGTCACTACGCAGCCACCAGCCACTACGTCGCCACCAGCCACTACGTAGCCATCGACCACTACGGCACCACCGACCACTACGCTGCCATCAACCACTACGCAACCACCAGACACTACGTCGCCAATAGCCACTACGAAGCCACCGACCACTACACCGCCACCAATCACTACGTCGCCACCAGCCACTACGCAGCCACCGACCACTTCACCGCCACCGACAACTACGTCGTTTCCGACCACTACGCCGCCACCAACCACTACGCCGCCACCGACCACTGCGTCACCACCAACAACTACGCCGCCACCGACCACTACGCCGCCACCAACCACTACGCCGCCACTGACCACTACGTCACCACCGACCACTACGCCACCACCGACCACTACGTCTCCACCGACCACTACGTCACCACCGACCACTATGTCAACACCAGCCACTACGCAGCCACCGACCACTACGTCGCCACCGACCACTACGTCGTCACCAGCCACTACGTCACCACCGACCACTACGTCACCACCAGCCACTACGCAGCCACCGACCACTACGTTGCCACCACCCACTACGTCGCCACCGAGCACTACGTCGCTTCCGACCACTACGTCGCCACCGACCACTACATCGCCACCGACCACTACGCGGCCACCAACCACTACACCGCCAACGACCACTAACTCGCCACCGACCACTACGTCGCCACCAGCAACTACGCAGCCACCGACCACTACGTCACCACCGACCACTACGCGGCTACCAACCACTACACCGACTACTAACTCGCCACCGGTCACTACGTCACCACCGACCACTACGTCACCACCGACCACTACGTCACCACCGACCACTACGTCACCACCGACCACTACGTCGCCAGCGGCCACCTTGCAGCCACCAGCCACTACGCAGCCACCAGTCACTACGCAGCCACCAGCCACTACGTAGCCATCGACCACTACGGCACCACCGACCACTACGCAGCCATCAACCACTACGCAACCACCAGACACTACGTCGCCAACAGCCACTACGCAGCCACCGACCACTTCACCGCCACCGACAACTACGTCGTTTCCGACAACTACGCCGCCACCAACCACTACGCCGCCACCGACCACTGCGTCACCACCAACAACTACGCCGCCACCGACCACTACGCCGCCACCGACCACTACGCCGCCACTGACCACTACGTAACCACCGACCACTACGCCGCCAACGACCACTATGTCTCCACCGACCACTACGTCACCACCGACCACTATGTCACCACCAGCCACTACGCCGCCACCGACCACTACGTTGCCACCACCCACTACGTCGCCACCGGCCACTACGTCGCCACCGACCACTATGCCGCCACCGACCACTACGTCGCCACCGACCACTACGTCGCTTCCGACCACTACATCGCCACCGACCACTACGCGGCCACCAACCACTACGTCACCAGCAACCACTCAGCCGCCACCAACCACTACGCCGCCACTGACCACTACGCCGCCACCGACCACTACGTCAAGACCAACCACTATGTCACCACCGACTACTACGCCGCCGACCACTACGCCGCCAACGACCACTACGCCGCCACCGACCACTACGTCGCCACCACCCACTACGTCGCCACCGACCACTACGTCGCTTCCGACCACTACGTCGCCACCGACCACTACGCCATCACTGACCACTACGTCGGAACGGAGTTATACAAGAGCAACTTCTCAGCAGAGATGGCCTTCATCTAATCTATAAGGGCAATGGCAGGGTAGTGAACGACATCCTCGCCGGAGTTACAACAATCAGGACAACGTCACAAACCACTACGTCACCACCGACCACTACACCGCCACCGACCACTACACTGCCATCGACAACTACGTCGCCACCGACCACTACGTCAACACCGATCACTACGTCGTCACCAGCCACTACGTCGCCACCGACCACTACGTCACCACCGACCACTACGTCACCACCAGCCACTACGCAGCCAACGACCACTACGTTGCCACCACCCACTACGTCGCTTCCGACCACTTCGTCGCCACCGACCACTACACCGCCACCGACCACTACGCGGCCACCAACCAATACACCGCGAACGACCACTAACTCGCCACCGACCACTTCGTCGCCACCAGCCACTACGCAGCCACCGACCACTACGTCACCACCGACCACTACACTGCCACCGACAACTACGTCGCCACCGACCACGACGTCAACACCGACCACTACGTCGTCACCAGCCACTACGTCGCCACCGACCACTACGTCACAATCGACCACTACGTCACCACCAGCCACTACCCCGCCACCGGCCACCTTGCAGCCACCAGCCACTACGCAGCCAACGACCATTACACCGCCACCAATCACTACGTCGCCACCAGCCACTACGCAGCCACTAGCAACTACGCCGCGACCAGCCACTACGCAGCCAACGACCACTACACCGCCACCAACCACTATGCTGCCACCAGCCACTGCGTTGGCACCAACACTAGGCAGCCACCAGCCACTACTCAGCCACCAGCCACTACGCCGCCACCAACCACTGAGCCTTCCTACTTTTCTGTATTGATGTCGGTGCCACCAACAGCAACACCTGTCAAAACACATACATAATCTACTCCATATGCATTCTAACTCATATCTACCCATGTCAAAACATAAACACCATCTACCCCACATACAGTATAACTTATATCCACCCATGTCAAAACACATACCCAATCTACCCCATATACAGTATAATTTATATCTACCCATGTGATGTATCATGCTTCATAATCATAAAGGACGAATAAAGTCGATGTAGACTCCCTTTATTTGCATCACACACCTCAAGAGAGGGTAAAAAACTACAAAGAAAACAAAACCAAAAATAACAAAAGTTAGGAAACCAACAGAAAGAGTAATCGTCTCGGACAGACCAATAACTGTTCCTCCTAATAAATCATGTTACAAATACAATGAAATATAACACATTATATGTTCCTACCGGATAAAATTATGAGAAATTGCTCACTATCTTTCATATTCTTAATAATAAAGATTTAAACAGCTCAAATGAGGTTATTCGAATGTCATTTGTCCAAGTTATAACATGTATTCAATGTATAAACAAACCAGCAGACGACACTTGATTGAAATATGGCGGGACCTACTCGGCCAAGCCTAACACGATTTACCAAACTTACAAGATGAGAATATATGCATATGACATAATAACAAGCATCATAGATATATTATGCATTAAACCATATATTAATTATCAACACTTACTCCTTAGGGAGGCCAGTATATCCGAAAACAATAGCGTGACAGCGACGCTTCCACATGGTACTGTAGACATGGGAACTTGTAACTAATACACTAATATGCGGATAGAGGCGGACTCTAATTTCCGGACAACAGATTCCGGACTTAGACCATCACACTCCTCCTCTGATTTCAAGAGAAATCATTTACAACAATTCAATCATAAGATAATTTCTTAACTACAATATTCTAAATATAATACAGTATTCATAAATGAATAATCAAATCTAAACGCTATGAAACAATTTCAGACATCAATCACAGTCTTTGGAAATGATACAACACAAGAAAATGTCCGCGTCACTCATCTGTTTCCAAAAGTGTTACCAGTTCGGTAACTGGTCTGACATACAATACACGTTTATTGTCTCTCACAACAGCAATCTCAACCTTTCGTACTGCACAGTCGTTACTTGGAAATGTTCTTTCAACTATTCCAACCGGCCATTCATTTCGAGAGCGCTCCCCGTCTTTTAAGAGAACCAGGTCTCCCGGTTGAAGGTTCTTGGTGTGTTTTTGCCACTTCTTTCGCAATTGTAAACCGTGAAGATACTCATTCCTCCATCTCCTCCAGAATTCCTCTGCAAGTGATTGCACGTGTTTCCATGTCGAGCGCAACACATCCTTTGTGTTGTAAGGAGGGAACGGGTTGACATCACAACTAGTCTTACTTGTCAACAGCATAGACGGCGTAAGAAGAACAGGTGACTCTGGATCACTGAATACATCCACTAACGGTCTATTGTTCACAATTGCACAAACTTCAGACATAAGAGTGGTCAATACCTCGTGTGTGAGACTTTTCCTTTGCTGTTGAAGCAACATAGAGTTCAAGATGTTCTTGGCGACACCAATTAACCTTTCCCAAGCGCCACCCATGTGAGGCGAGTAGGGTGGGTTGAAAATCCACTTGATTTTGCCGTCGGATAAGAAGTCAGCAACATGATCATTCTCAACAAATCTTGCATCAATGGCCAGATCTTCTGTCGCTCCCACAAAATTCGTGCCCCTGTCGGAACGAAATTGGATGACCGGTCCACGCACAGAAATAAACCGTCGTAAGGCGTTAATAAAAGACGAGCTGGAAAGTTGTTCTATCACCTCTATATGTATGGCTCTTGTCACAAGACATGTGAACAACAAAGCCCATCGTTTCTGCGTTGCAGATCCTCCTCTGGTCCGCCGGAATGAGATAGGCCAAGGTCCAAACGTATCCACACCGACATATGAAAAAGGTGGTGAAGGAGTGCATCTGTCAGTAGGAAGATCTGCCATATACTGTTGACCAAACTGACCACGAAGTTTCTTGCAGGTAACACAATTGTGAATAATAAAGTTAACCATTTTCCTGCAACTCACGACCCAATATCCACCTGTGCGAACAGCTCCTTCTGTAAACTTACGACCCTGGTGAACTACTTTTTGATGAAAATGACGAACCACCAGAAACGTCACGTGATGGCTCTTGGGAAGTATAACAGGGTTCCTTAATCCTGAGCCGATAATCTCATTGTCGATCTTGTTAAGGCGACCTCCTACATGTAAAAGTCCATCTGTACCAATAACTGGAGTAAGAGTTTTGAGAGAACTTGAATGAGGAATTTCTTTTCCAGCATGGATACGTTGGAACTCTGAACTGAATGCATCTTGTTGAGCTACTGCAATGATGGCACGCTCACTTTCTTGCAGAAATTCTGGTTCATCAAATCGATCAGGTAAGCGTTCTCTGTCCTTCCGGATATGAGCTGCCAAGAACTTTATACGGGCAACAACTCTCACAAGTCTTTTCCAGTTTGAAAATCTGGTGAATCTCTTAGAGAATCCCTCTGGCACCTTTCCACAATCTGTCTGTTTTACTTTCTTCTCGGGAACATCTATCATATCCTCCGACTGCTCCATTTTTGAACAGTTTACTTCAGGACGGATTTCCAAGTCATGATCCGGGTCTATTAAATCATAGCCATCCGGGGATGTTCTATGCTTGATATCGGGGCCAAGAATCCAACTAGAGTCTGGCAATAACAAAGCGTCTAGACCTCTAGTAGCTACATCTGCAGGGTTACACTCCGACGGAACAAAATTCCACTGAGTCGGTTTGCTGAACAGACGAATCTTGCTCACTCTGTTTCCCACATATACGTAGAATCTACGACTTTCGTTTGATATATATCCAAGTACGACTTGACTATCAGAAAAGAACTGAAAGCTATCCTGAGGAATATCGAGTTGGACCCGAATGGTCTCAGCAATTTCTGTAGCGAGTACCGCAGCGCACAACTCTAATCGCGGAACTGTATGTCCATGCGTAGGTGCTAATTTAGCCTTTCCTAACAGAAAGCCAATGCTAAATCTACTAGGATCGTAAAGTTTGAGGTATGCGACAGCCGCTATCGCATCTTTCGACGCATCAGCAAACACAAGAACTTCCCTTCTCAAAGCGTCATCAAAAGAGATGTCGCAGTAGACGCGTGGTATGCTAAGATTCTCAAGGTTGTGCATAGAATTAACCCACAAACACCACTGGCCATAGAGTGACTCAGGTAGAGGATCATCCCAGTCATTGCTTGAGGTGACGGACATCATTTCCCGAAGCAGTAGTTTTCCCCGAATAGTGAACGGCTGAGCAAATCCGAGAGGATCATATATACTATTGATTGTTGATAACAGGCCACGACGCGTGTAAACTTTCTCCACTTGGTTAACCTTGAAAGTGAACGAATCAGTTTCTGTATCCCACAAAAGTCCTAAGCTCCTTTGCGTGGGGAGAGTTTCTGTCAGGAGATCAATATCTTTGAGATCCTTAGCCAGGTCTTTCTGACAAAAAGCATTAAGCACATCCCTGCTATTTGAAGCAAACTTATGAAGTCTGATTTCTCCATTCTCTTGGAGAGCGTGTTTTGTGCGTTCCACAATGTCAATAGCCTCAGACTGGGTCCTACATGACAACAGACCATCGTCAACATAGAAGTCTTTACCCACTAAGTTCTGCACGTCCTGATCAGAATTTTCTACAGCCTTACGCAAGCCGAAATTAGCAACAGCAGGAGAGGCAGTGTTGCCGAAAACATGTCTTGTCATCTGATACTCAACTAACGGCTCACTCAAATCATTGTTCTTGTGCCACAAAAAACGTAGGAAGCGACGTTGCACCTCAGGAACCTGAAAGTTGTAGAACATTTGCTCTACGTCCATGGTGACTGCAATTCTTTCACGACGAAATCTAAGTAAGATACCAAGCAGGCTGTTCAACATATCGGGTCCTTGTAACAGAACGTCGTTGAGCGATAAATTCTGGCACTTGGCAGATGAGTCAAACACCACACGTATACTATCAGGCTTCTTAGGATGTTGAACTGCAAACAGTGGCAAATACCATTTCTCTGTAGAATCTGGTAAAGCTGGTGCTAACTCTGCGTGCTTATTACCGAAAAGTTTCTCCATGAATTCCATAACTCTTTTCTGTTTGTCTGGGTTCGACTTGAGACTCCGATCAAACGAATTCGCTCTTTTAAGAGCCATACTCTTGTTGTCAGGCAGAAAGGGTCTATTCTTCTTAAAAGGCATGGGTGCCTCCCAATGTCCACTAGGGGTTTGTTTGAATCCAGTTTCCATAGTGCTAAGGAACCTTTTGTCCTCTATCGACAAGCCAGGTTTCTCATCTCCCGGTACTCGTTCGAAGATAGGGTCCTCCTTCACCATGAGTTCACTCTCGCATGGCTGCAAGTATGTAGGTCTGCCGTTAGCGAACACTGATGTTTTGCTCACACTGACCTGTTCCGGTAGGTGTGCGCGACCTAAACACACATCACCAATTACAACCCATCCAAGAGGTAACTTCTGGCCGAATGGTAGCCAGTCTCCATCGATACGTTGATCTACAACATGATGTGCAGATACCAAGTCCCTACCAATCAAAATTTCAATTTCCACACTGTCGTTCACGGGTGGAATAAGTGACGCGATGTCTCGTAAATGACTGTAATTCTCTGCCACTTCTGGAGATGGAATTTCACTACGATTGTTTGGGATCTCATTACACTCAATCAAACAGGGTGATTGCAGAGTACATGAACCATCAAGAGATTGTATTACATATCCAGATGCTCTCCGACCAGAGGTAGTAAACTTGCCAGCACATGAAGTGAGTACATATTCTGCACTTGGACCAAATTCTCTAAAGGCGTCGAAGAATGCTGACGTAGCCAATGACTTATTACTCTGGTCATCAATCATACAGTAAACATTGCGGGCTCGAGATGGCTGCCCATTGGGAAATACACTGACAAGCAGTATTTTAGCACACGACTTACTAGTACTGTGACGAGTACTACAAACCTCAGTACAGTGAGTTTCAACTCGGAGCTTCTCCTCCTCGTGGTCTTCACTAGGTATTTGATGTCGCTGACTTCTGTAATTATCTTGTGATTTCTCCCCCTCATACTGTTTCCCAGAGTCTGCGTCTGGATGAAGTATTCCGATGTGATCTGGGGAACCACAAACATTACACTTGACAGTTTCTTTACATGTTTTCCTTGTATGGCGCTTCTGCCCGCAACACTTCAAACAGTAACCATTTTTATATACAAAGTCTTTACGATCTTTCAGAGTTCTGTTTCGGAATTTAAAACAGTCTTTCAGTAGATGATTAGAATTTTCACCATGAATAGGACATTTCCCACCTTTAGGGTTGGTTTCCGGAGTAACCTCGGTCTTCCGTGATGATATCGAAGTTTGACGATGAGAATCCTGTGACAAGGGTTTATATTTCTGTTGTGTACTAGGAACTTTGTTCGGCTTCACAAACGAAACATCAAAATCAAAACTGGGGTCGTTACGTAGACGGGCCAGATCACGCAAGTATCTTGTGAGTACTGAGAATGGTACTTGCGACGTTCGATTTGTCTCTTTGTAGCGATAACACTGATTGGCCCATTTTTCCCTCAAGCGTTTAGGTAATTTTCTAACAAAATCATTTATCCCACTAGAAGTGTCATAATAGCTAAAAACTGGTCCCAACACTGTGTCGGTTTTAATGGATTCAACCTCCGCTGCCAAATCTGATAGGTCAAAAAAGCGCTTAGTGTCATTTTCCTTAAGATCCGGAAACTGGTATATTCGTTGTTTCAATGCTCTTTCGATAATTTCTGCACTACCAAACTCGCTATCAAGCCGCTTCCAAATTTCGTCCACAGCCTTCTGAGAATTCCTGGGATTAGAAGCGCGTATGTTCTCTGCTTGTGTTTTAGACTCAGCACCAAGATGATTTACGAGCAGATCTAGATGTTCCAAGATAGACGCCCCAATTTCTTCCATTACATTAAGAAAGCCGTATTTCCAGGTTAGGTACCTAGCTGGTTCATCTGTAAATTGAGAAAGTCTCTGAGGCAAAAGTTGATTTTTTGCCACTAATTTTGCTAAGTCAAATGCCTCATTTCTATTTTCAGGCTTAAACGCAACAGCACTAGGGTTAAGAACACGTGTAGTATCAGCCGCTCCAGTAGAGGGAATCTGTACAACAGTTTCTATTGGTTCATCCTGAGTAACATCTTCTGTAGGAATAATAGGTGGAGATACATTATTGTCTTTATTCTCCTCTACATAGCGCAAAATGTGACGATTGGTCTCTGACCCAATATAACTGCCTCGCTTACTTGCAGAATCTTTATTGCTAGCATTTGAAGATCTAAAGTCAAAAGCTTTGTGAATTGCATTAAGTCCAGTCTCAGCTACTTCTAATTCTCTCTTCAGATTTAATAAATTCCTACTTGCCTGTAAAGCTGCCTCTTGTTTTATCAATTCAGCCTCCTCTTGTGCATATTTCATGCGAGATCTTGCCTTTTCAACTTTGGCTGTATGTTTTACCAACATTTCAGTCAACCGACTCGACCCTGAAACACCTGACCGTCTGGTTGACAGCATCTTGTGTGAAATTGACGGCAACAAGGACTGTAAGTGCTCTATAAATGACGTCACTTTATCATGTAAAGCTGCAGATGTGAGACGATGAGCTGCCTCTTCACTGGCACTATGATCTGTGCGAGTCCCTTGTAAGAATTGTTCAAACTTTTTAGCTTTCGCTTCATAGCGAGCTAACAGTTTTTGTATGTCATCAATAATTTGCTGGCCCTGGGCAAGATCTATATTTTCTGAGGAATCGATGATAAAGTCAATGTCCCTTTTGATTTTCAATAATTTGGTTGTATAATGCGACACCTTTTCTTCATAAAGATTCACACCGGACTCTGTCATCTTCCTATTTTGGCGGACATCCATCAGTAAACAAATTAAAGTTGAAAACAATTCAATTCTATTGGTGATACGAAGGATACATTACTACTGCTGTGTACTGCAGGCCAGGTCATCTTACTGCAGGCAAGGTCAAACTACAGCAGGCAAGGTCAAACTACTTCAGGCCAGGTCAAAGGATTTTTTACTGTGATGTATCATGCTTCATAATCATAAAGGACGAATAAAGTCGATGTAGACTCCCTTTATTTGCATCACACACCTCAAGAGAGGGTAAAAAACTACAAAGAAAACAAAACCAAAAATAACAAAAGTTAGGAAACCAACAGAAAGAGTAATCGTCTCGGACAGACCAATAACTGTTCCTCCTAATAAATCATGTTACAAATACAATGAAATATAACACATTATATGTTCCTACCGGATAAAATTATGAGAAATTGCTCACTATCTTTCATATTCTTAATAATAAAGATTTAAACAGCTCAAATGAGGTTATTCGAATGTCATTTGTCCAAGTTATAACATGTATTCAATGTATAAACAAACCAGCAGACGACACTTGATTGAAATATGGCGGGACCTACTCGGCCAAGCCTAACACGATTTACCAAACTTACAAGATGAGAATATATGCATATGACATAATAACAAGCATCATAGATATATTATGCATTAAACCATATATTAATTATCAACACTTACTCCTTAGGGAGGCCAGTATATCCGAAAACAATAGCGTGACAGCGACGCTTCCACATGGTACTGTAGACATGGGAACTTGTAACTAATACACTAATATGCGGATAGAGGCGGACTCTAATTTCCGGACAACAGATTCCGGACTTAGACCATCACAACCCATGTCAAAACATATACACAATCTACCCCATCTACAGTAAAACTCATATTCACTCATATCAAAACATATACACAATCTACCCCATCTACAGTAAAACTCATATTCACTCATGTCAAAACACATACACGTTCTACCCCAAATACATTATAACTCATATCCACCCACAAACACATTCTACCCCATATACATTATAACTCATATCCACCCACACACACAATCTACCCCATATACAGTATAGCTCATATCCACCCACACACACAATCTACCCCATATACAGTATAACTCATATCTACCCGAGAAAAAACACTTACACACAATTCATTATTCAATTATTTTATTACTTTCGCCCGTAGGACCTATCAGTCACGAAAACATTGTACATGAAAAACAAATTACAGCATGGCGTATACAACAGGACATAACATATAGAGAATGAGACATCATAACATCAATGATTGGTTCAGTAATTATTTCTTAATTTAGTAGCTTCATGTATATATGTTCCTAGAGAACACAGTTATTTTATACTTGAATAGCTGGATTAATTTAAAAACAGATGGGTTATTCCAGTAATAGCGTTTGATGTATGTTTTCCTTAAATTTCTATAACTTTTACATTTAAGAATAAAATGACATTCATCTTCAATTTGTTGTCTAGTATTACACATATTACAAAATCGTCTTGATCTTGGAGTATTATTATATCTACCAGCTTCAATGGCTAAACAATGTGCAGATAGACGTACAAATCTTTTAGGAATGTATTTGGTAATATAAAAAGGTAGTGTTACAGTCCCCACAAGATTTTTTTTTTATATATATGACATTTTGTGACTCTAATAAATGATGTAGGTGTTGCTGAGATTGGTCAAAAATTCTCTGGCAAAATATTGTCGATATAGCTTGCATACATTTGCTGGTTTTCGCACACAACCAAAACCAAGCGAAAAAGTTCATTTTTAACAAAATTAATTATCCTTAGTTTCCTATAATATTGTAGTGGAAAACGACCTTGTTCACAATATACCACCGCATTTGAGGTTGATTTTTTTTACATGAAGTATTCTTTTGCAAAATGTGTGTGGACCTTTTCAATGTCAATTGCCTTTGACGATTCCCATATCTCGCAACTATAGCTTAAAACACTTCCAATATATGTATCGAAAAGATGAAGCATAGTTTCAATATTTAATGAATCTCGCACTCTCGCCCACGCGATTTCGCTCCCTCGATGTCAAGTTTTCGCATTCTCGCATTTTCGACCTAAGGTCGAGAGTGCGAAAATGCGAGATTATGCCTTAACTTAACGGCCGCCCTCGCACTCTCGCTTCCTCGCATATATTTAACCAACGTAATGTATATCATTATGCATGTTCCTTACGCGAGAATGCGGGATTATGCTTTAACGGCCGCCCTCGCACTCTCGAACTTAGGTTGAAAGCGCGATAATGTGAAAACTCGACGGCGAGAGTGCGAGATTAATTTCGCGTTTTCGCCGTCGCGTTTTCGCATTCTCGCCGTCGCGTTTTCGACCTTAGGTCGAGTGTGCGAGAATGCGAGATTTGATACTTGGCCCTAACGAGCCACCATACTACCCTGATATGTCCATTTCTCATTGCAATGAACTATACCACCTTTTCGAAAAACATCGACTTAAGTTTTTTTTTCTCAATATTTACAGTAAGTTTCCATTGGTTTGAATACCTTTCTAAACTATCGAGTAGATCTTGCAAACCCTTGACAGTCTCCGAAAATAGCACCATATCGTCAGCGTAAAGCATGAGAAATAAACTAAGGTCTTGAAAATCGTATTGTGAATTACAAAAATTCAAAATCATTAACATACAAAGAAAAGAGTATCAGGGAGAGAATTTCCCCTTGGAAGAGGCCGATCTCATTATCGAAGAAATCAGAGATACGACCTTGAAGATTTTACGTGTCCATATAAAGATTTGATCAAATTCAAAAGTTTTCCTCGTATTCCTAATTTTGATAATTTGTACCACAAATTTAAACGATCAACGCGGTCAAACGCTTTATGAAAATCAACGAAACAGCAATATAATCGTTTGTTGTTGTTAAAAGAGGCTTTGTAATTATTGAATGTAATACAAAAATAGCATCAATTGTACTCACTCCAGGACGAAACCCGAATTGGGCATCAGACATAATGTCATATGATTCACTCCATTTCAATAACCTACGATTTAATATTGAAGTAAATAATTTTCCAAGACAGCTTAACAAACTTATACCCCTGAAATTGTTAGGATTCGATTTATCTCCCTTTATATGCACCGGAGTAATCACGGCTCTAGACCATTCAGCCGGAAAATATCCCGAATTTAAAATTTCATTAAACAAAGTACAAAATGTGAGTAAGAGGAGAGTTTTCCCCGATAATAAACATTCATTTAAAATACCATCAAACCCATGTGCTTTTCCACGTTTCAGTGTCAGAATTGCTCGTGATAGTTCTTATATAGAAATATCATAATCTAATACATCATATACTTGTGTATCGTGGTCAACTTCATTATCTGCAGATATAAGTCTGTATCGTTATTAGTGTTTACGCCATTACCACTTGACAAATCCTTAAAATATTTATATAAACAATTCAAATTCGTTTGCCTTCCAAATTTCTTATAAAACTGATGCAGATTATATTTCCGCAAATATTCTAGCATGTCTCCCTCTAATCTCATATATTGTCTTTTTTCTTAGATTCTAATATCTTAAACATTTTCTTACTTTCTATTAAAATTCTGTGATTGACAGACGATTTACAACTATTGAAATCGCGTAAAGCGTTTCGATACAGGTACCATTTGTTTTTGACCTCAACATCAAACCATGGCTTGTCTTCACTGTATTAGTGTATACATACATGTATGTACGTTCACCACGTCCACCTACACCTGCACGCTCCGAGCGAGCCGGTTACACCCACGAGTCGAGTTGTAAATGTGATTTCTTCTGTAAATAAATGGACACAATTAAGGATTAACATCAATTATTTTTTCTGTTATACAGTCATAACAGAAAAAACTGGAGTGTACTCTAAATAAACCGCGAAGCCTGCGGCCTCCGTTATTAATTTAATTGCAAAATATCGTCGTCCTCGTTGTATATCATGCGACAATACACGAATCATCGTTAAGTATTTCTTAAATAAGCTTGATGTTTAATAATTAGTTTAAACCCATAAGGAGTCAACCGAAGATAAAAATAATAGCCAACATCTATCGTGTAGATGTTTAGATGTTTCAGTAATTTTCAGTAATTTATTTCACGTGTTTGTGTGTTTCAGAATATTACTTGTCTATCCAGTCGTCGAAGTCGCTCTGGCTTTATAGTGTTTAGTCATTGCTCCGAGACGTAAGTAGGTCAAAAACACTACAATGTTATACGTGCTGTTCACTGGTTAGAGAGTTCATCAGTGATGCTTTTTTAAATCCGCCAAGTTCAATTAAGGCACATACACAATTCTCAGGAGATAAGGCAATACAGACGGTATAGTCACTTAGCAATGAAGTGGTGAATGACGGAGACGAAACAATTATACTTCATTGTGAAGTAAAGATTTCCTGTTAACTCTAGACATAGGCCTGTGCTACGAACTCGCCAGCATACGAATCTTAAAAGTATGAAACTTAATGTACATTGGGGGATTGAACAGTCAGTGATCGATGTGAGTTAAAAAGTAGATTATGAAAAAATATTTATTCTTCATACAAAGTTTATCTAAATGCATATATATCATAAAATTTTTTACAGAAATTTTAATTAAGAATCTTTATGTTATACATCATTGAATATTACAATGATTATTTCATAACAATGTCATTCCAAATAATCAGGTATACCTGTTACTTCATCACGTATATATCAGACATATACAACGTCAGAGCATCTGCTTAATTAGGACGTTAAGTGAACGCAGAATTGACACAAGTCTCATTTGTCTCTTCAGATTATAACGTGAGCACGGCTTGCTGGTCCCGTAAAGGGACCGTTCTGAGAATTTAAACTTCATATTAGTAAAACATTCCATGATATATCAAAAATTCATCTTAATAAGTATATTCAATAACATAAAACGCAAAAGAGGTTTTTTTTTTTTTTTTTTTTAGACAACGCACCTTCGAGTTCATCATATACGGCCGCATTACTTCTTGTGCCAAGGGATTCATACATTTGTCTAGAATGAGAGGAAAAATCATTCCGATTAAATGATGTGCTTTGATTTGATTACTTTTACTCATTAATTATTATTTCAATAAACACATAACACATCTACACTGATTTCACGATTACGTCTCACATGATACTTGTGACATCGTAGTATGATCAATACAGTACGAATGTACATAAAAGAGAGTCTTTTCAACATTATTCTGCAATATTAAGCCATGCTGTAATATGCTTGGATTTTATTTTATTGAACATTGTTTTCATATGCATAATTTTGTCGAATGGCCTTGGCTGGTCTGTGCTTACTCTTACAATATATGTAATGGATTTTTTTAAAAAGAGTATGTACAGTTCACATTTGAGATTAAAGTATACATCATACTTATATCCTTTGTAAGTAAATCTACCATACAAACCTGTCGTCAGTGGAAGCTTGTGTATTCACATTGGCTGAAACAGAGTCAATGGATAATATTACGATAGCGTATTTCAAGAACGGTTTAGCTAAGTATCGCGAGACGTTTTGATATAATAATTATAACGAGTGTTATTTCCTCAGACAAAGACATACAATAATATAATAGTTCAAAGCTCTTACATACTGCTTTATCACACCAATATATAATTGTCTCTAAGTTGTGATTATCTAGACTTTAGCAAACAGCTCTGCCTCGTTTCACTTATCTCTTTGAGAGCCGCCATCCAGAGCTGCCATTCGGCGCAAAGAAATTACTATATAGAAACATTTTCATTTATCAATCATTATGAGTGTTGTTTTGTTCAGACTAAGATATATACTAATTCAAAATTCTTATAAACTACTTTATCACAGCAATATATATCCTTCGCTAATGTGTGATTATGGGTGTCAAGTGTCGAAACCTACGTTGGGAGGTTTCCAGGTACTGACCGTAGGCCGGTGGTTTTTCTCTGGTTAGTCCGGCTTTCCTCCACCTCCAAAACTTGGCACGTTAAACAAAACAAACCAAACCAAGTGATTATGGCGACTTCAATTACAAGCCCTGCCTCTTTTCATTTCATTCCATTGAGAGCTTAAACCCGGACCTATCGTTCGGCGCAAACCGCTTGAAAATTTCCAGCACTGTCCTTTGACGTATAAATCCAACGTATCATAACCAGAAGGGAACACAAAGGATTGCCCCTACTCGGACTCGAACGAGCGATAAGTCCATCATAATTCTATTTACCAATATACCCTCATACCCAACAAAACAAGCACTTCATCAGTTCAACAACAGTATGACATTCGACTTACCTGCAACATTACTACCAAGACACTCATAGTTTGATGGTGGTTCTCTTTCCTGTAGGTTCAAATCGTCATAGTGTGATCTGATCAACAAAATCACAAACATACCAGTCAGTTACAGGTGTTTATACTCACTTCACTGAATGTGCTACGTCATAATTGGTAACATTATATTAAGCTACAGATGTTAGATGTGTCATAGTATCTTGCAAAAAACAAAAACGTTGAGATCAAACATGTACATGAATTCCATGCATCAAATTCATACCCAGTATGTTGGAAACTATTTACATCATAGATGTGACAAACAAAATATATTTACAGTAATGAATGAGGGTATCTCATTCGGAAATGGAATGCAATGTAGACATCATAAGGCATGCTATAAAAACATAATTCATAATCTGAAACATTTTGTTCTCAGCTGTAAATACTGAATTTTGTCAAAATTAACATTTCTGATTAATAAAAACGTAAAATGGGAATTCAATCGTACCTCTCTGTTGGAATGTCATGTTGTCCTACAGGAGACAGAGGCAGGTTTACACCTATGAAATAATACATATTGAAATGAAAACCCAGCAAATCCTAAACGTCACATTATATGGCTGTTCTGCTGTTGAATAAAAACAATGACACATGGAATAAAATAAAAGATGCGTCTTTAAAGTTGTTACTCGAGGGATTTTTCTGACATAACTCAATATTTTTGTAATTACAAAATAACACCGATATTTATGTTGGCATGTGTTTAGGGGATGGAAACAAGTCAACATATTTGACAAGGCAAACAGAAAAATGTCACACAAAATGGGCAAACGAAGATAAGCTATGAACTTTTCTAAATTTCAGCGTAAAAGTTTAGATGGTTCTGCTGTGTATATAAATGGTTATTTGTTTGTATTGGAGAAACAGAAGGTAACAAAACAAACAAGATCGCATAAATCAACTTGAGAGTTTCATTTGTATTTAAAAAAAAAAAAAAAAGTTAATCAATATGTATCCGTCGCTAATGTGTGATTATGGGGCCTTCCATTACCAGCCCTGTCTCTTTTCATTTAACTCAGTAGTAACCAATAGACCGTCATACCCTACAAAGTAAGCACTTCATCATTGAAAAATGTAGCTGTCATCAGTTCAACAACAGTATGACAATTGACTTACCTGCAGCATTACTACCAAGACACTCATAGTTTGATGGTGGTTCTCTTTCCTCTAGGTTCAAATCGTCATAGTGTGATCTGATCAACAAAAGCACAAACATGCCAGTCATTTACATGTGATTATACTCACTTCACTGAATGTGTTACATCATAGTCGGTAAAATTAGATTAAGCTACAGATGCTAGATGTGTAAAAAAAAAAAAAAAAAAAAAAATTTGAGATCAAAACATCAACATGAATTCCATGTATCAAATTCACGTCTAGTATTGTTGGAAAAAACAAAAGCTGATATCGCTTCAGCCAAAATGACCAGAGGTCAGTCAAGTCCTGGGAATTTTCCATCACGTGGCCTAGATATGGACCACCTTCTTGACCCCTCAATGTTAGCCCATTTACATAACAACCAGAAACAATGGAAGATGCGAGTGGTCCAAATGCCCCTCTCATCATATAATAACAAACTATTATAGACTGACATCAATGTATTTATTTATACAAATATAAATAAAGTAAATTGATAATAATAAATGAGTGTATCGCATTCGGAAATCGAATGCAATGTATACATCATAAGGCATGCTATAAAAACATAATTCATAATCTTAAACATTTTGTTTTCAGCTGTAAATACTGAATTTTGTCAAAATTAACATTTCTTATTTATTCGTAAAATGGGAATTCAATCATACCTCTCAGTTGCAATTTCCTGTTGTCCTACAGGAGACAGAGGCAGGTTTACACCTATGAAATAATACATATAGAAATGAAAACCCAGCAAATCCTAAACGTAACAATATATGGCTGCTCTGCTGTTAAGTAAAAAAAAAATGACACATGGAATGAAATTAGAGTTGCGTCTGTAAAGTTATTACTCGAGGGATTTTTCTGACATAACTATATTTTTGGTATTTACAAAATAACACCGATATTTATGTTGGCATGTGTTTAGGGGACGGAAACAAGTCAACATATTTGACAAGGCAAAAAGAAAAATGTCACACAAAATGGGCAAATGAAGATACGCTTTGAGCTTTTCTAAATTTCAGCGTGAAATTTTAGATGGTTCTGCTGTGTATATAAATGGTTATATGTTTGTATTGGATAAACAGAAGGTAACAAAACAAACCAGATCGCATAAATCAACTTGAGAGTTTCATTTGTATTTAAAAGTTAATCAATATGTATCCGTCGCTAATGTGTGATTATGGGGCCTTCAATTACCAGCCCTGTCTCTTTTCATTTAACTCAGTAGTAACCAATAGACCGTAATACCCTACAAAATAAGCACTTCATCATTGAAAAATGTAGCTGTCATCAGTTTAACAACAGTATGACATTCGACTTACCTGCAGCATTACTACCAAGACACTCATAGTTTGATGGTGGTTCTCTTTCCTCTAGGTTCAAATCGTCATAGTGTGATCTGATCAACAAAAGCACAAACATACCAGTCAGTTACAGGTGTTTATACTCACTTCACTGAATGTGTTACGTCATAGTCGGTAACATTAAATTAAGCTACAGATGTGTCATAGTATCTCGCAAAAAAACAAAAACTTTGAGATCAAAACATGTACATGAATTCCATGCATCCAATTTATACCCAGTATTGTTGGAAAATATTTATATCATAGATGTGACAAACAAAATAAATTGACAGTAATGAATGAGGGTATCTCATTCGGAAATGGTATGCAATGTAGACATCATAAGGCATGCTATAAAAACATAATTCATAATCTTAAACATCTTGTTTTCAGCTGTAAATACCGAATTTTGTCAAAATTAACATTTCTGATTAATAAAAACGTAAAATGGTAATTAAATCGTACCTCTCTGTTGGAATGTCATGTTGTCCTACAGGAGACAGAGGCAGGTTTACACCTATGAAACAATACATATTGAAATGAAAACCCAGCAAATCCTAAACGTCACATTATATGGCTGTTCTGCTGTTGAATAAAAACAATGACACATGGAATAAAATAAGAGATGCGTCTTTAAAGTTGTTACTCGAGGGATTTTTCTGACATAACTCAATATTTTTGTAATTACAAAATAACACCGATATTTATGTTGGCATGTGTTTAGGGGATGGAAACAAGTCAACATATTTGACAAGGCAAACAGAAAAATGTCACACAAAATGGGCAAACGAAGATAAGCTATGAACTTTTCTAAATTTCAGCGTAAAATTTTAGATGGTTCTGCTGTGTATATAAATGGTTATTTGTTTGTATTGGAGAAACAGAAGGTAACAAAACAAACCAGATCGCATAAATCAACTTGAGAGTTTCATTTGTATTTAAAAAAAAAAAAAAAAAAAAGTTAATCAATATGTATCCGTCGCTAATGTGTGATTATGGGGTCTTCCATTACCAGCCCTGTCTCTTTTCATTTAACTCAGTAGTAACCAATAGACCGTCATACCTTACAAAGTAAACACTTCATCATTGAAAAATGTAGCTGTCATCAGTTCAACAACAGTATGACAATTGACTTACCTGCAGCATTACTACCAAGACACTCATAGTTTGATGGTGGTTCTCTTTCCTCTAGGTTCAAATCGTCATAGTGTGATCTGATCAACAAAAGCACAAACATACCAGTCATTTACAGGTGATTATACTCACTTCACTGAATGTGTTACATCATAGTCGGTAAAATTAGATTAAGCTTCAGATGCTAGATGTGTAAAAAAAAACCCCAAAAAACTTTGAGATCAAAACATCAACATGAATTCCATGTATCAAATTCACGTCTAGTATTGTTGGAAAAAACAAAAGCTGATATCGCTTCAGCCAAAATGACCAGAGGTCAGTCAAGTCCTGGGAATTTTCCATCACGTGGCCTAGATATGGACCACCTTCTTGACCCCTCAATGTTAGCCCATTTACATAACAACCAGAAACAATGGAAGATGCGAGTGGTCCAAATGCCCCTCTCATCATATAATAACAAACTATTATAGACTGACATCAATGTATTTATTTATACAAATATAAATAAAGTAAATTGATAATAATAAATGAGTGTATCGCATTCGGAAATGGAATGCAATGTATACATCATAAGGCATGCTATAAAAACATAATTCATAATCTTAAACATTTTGTTTTCAGCTGTAAATACTGAATTTTGTCAAAATTAACATTTCTGATTCATTCGTAAAATGGGAATTCAATCATACCTCTCAGTTGCAATTTCCTGTTGTCCTACAGGAGACAGAGGCAGGTTTACACCTATGAAATAATACATATAGAAATGAAAACCCAGCAAATCCTAAACGTAACAATATATGGCTGCTCTGCTGTTAAGTAAAAAAAAAATGACACATGGAATGAAATTAGAGTTGCGTCTGTAAAGTTGTTACTCGAGGGATTTTTCTGACATAATTATATTTTTGGTATTTACAAAATAACACCGATATTTATGTTGGCATGTGTTTAGGGGACGGAAACAAGTCAACATATTTGACAAGGCAAAAAGAAAAATGTCACACAAAATGGGCAAATGAAGATACGCTTTGAGCTTTTCTAAATTTCAGCGTGAAATTTTAGATGGTTCTGCTGTGTATATAAATGGTTATATGTTTGTATTGGATAAACAGAAGGTAACAAAACAAACCAGATCGCATAAATCAACTTGAGAGTTTCATTTGTATTTAAAAGTTAATCAATATGTATCCGTTGCTAATGTGTGATTATGGGGCCTTCAATTACCAGCCCTGTCTCTTTTCATTTAACTCAGTAGTAACCAATAGACCGTCATACCCTACAAAGTAAACACTTCATCATTGAAAAATGTAGCTGTCATCAGTTCAACAACAGTATGACAATTGACTTACCTGCAGCATTACTACCAAGACACTCATAGTTTGATGGTGGTTCTCTTTCCTCTAGGTTCAAATCGTCATAGTGTGATCTGATCAACAAAAGCACAAACATACCAGTCAGTTACAGGTGTTTATACTCACTTCACTGAATGTGTTACATCATAGTCGGCAACATTAGATTAAGCTTCAGATGTGTCATAGTATCTCGCAAAAAAAAACAAAAACTTTCAGATCAAAACATGTACATGAATATCATGCATCACATTCATGTCCAGTATTGTTGGAAAATATTTACATCATAGATGTGACAAACAAAATAAATTGACAGTAATGAATGAGGGTATCTCATTCGGAAATGGTATGCAATGTAGACATCATAAGACATACTATAAAAACATAATTCATAATCTTAAACATTTTGTTTCCAGCTGTAAATACTGAATTTTGTCAAAATAAACATTTCTGATTAATAAAAACGTAAAATGGAAATTCAATCGTACCCCTCTGTTGGAATGTCATGTTGTCCTACAGGAGACAGAGGCAGGTTTACACATATGAAATAATACATATTGAAATGAAAACCCAGCAAATCCTAAACGTCACAATATATGTTTGTTCTGCTGTTGAGTAAAAAACAATGACACGTGGAATGAAATAAAAGTTGCGTCTGTAAAGTTGTTACTCGAGGGATTTTTCTCATATAACTATGTTTTTTGGTATTTACAAATTAACACCGATATTTATGTTGGCATGTGTTTAAGGGACAGAAACAAGTCACATATTTGACAAGGCCAAAAAATGTCACACAAAACGGCAAATGAAGATTAGCTTTGAGCTTTTCTAAATTTCAGCGTAAGTTTTGTGAAGATTCTGCTGTGTATATAAATGGTTATTTGTTTGTATTGGAGAAACAGAAGGTAACAAAACAAACCAGATCGCATAAATCAACTTGAGAGTTTCATTTGTATTTAAAAAAAAAAAAAAAAAAAAGTTAATCAATATGTATCCGTCGCTAATGTGTTGATTATGAGGGGTCTTCCATTACCAGCCCTGTCTCTTTTCATTTACCTCAGTAGTAACCAATAGACCGTCACTACCTTACAAAGTAAACACTTCATCATTGAAAAAATGTAGCTGTCATCAGTTCACACAACAGTATGACAATTGACTTAACCTGCAGCATTACTACCAAGACACTCATAGTTGATGGTGGTTCTCTTTCCTCTAGGTTCAAATCGTCATAGTGTGATCTGATCAACAAAGCACAAACATACCAGTCATTTACAGGTGATTATACTCACTTCACTGAATGTGTTACATCATAGTCGGTAAAATTAGATTAAGCTTCAGATGCTAGATGTGTAAAAAAAAAACCCCAAAAAACTTGAGATCAAAACATCAACATGAATTCCATGTATCAAATTCACGTCTAGTATTGTTGGAAAAAACAAAAAGCTGATATCGCTTCAGCCAAAATGAACAGAGGTCAGTCAAGTCCTGGGAATTTTCCCATCACGTGGCCTAGATATGGACCACCTTCTTGACCCCTCAATGTTAGCCCATTTACATAACAACCAGAAACAATGGAAGATGCGAGTGGTCCAAATGCCCCTCTCATCATATAATAACAAACTATTATAGACTGACATCAATGTATTTATTTATACAAATATAAATAAAGTAAATTGATAATAATAAATGAGTGTATCGCATTCGGAAATGGAATGCAATGTATACATCATAAGGCATGCTATAAAACATAATTCATAATCTTAAACATTTTGTTTTCAGCTGTAAATACTGAATTTTGTCAAAATTAACATTTCTGATTCATTCGTAAAATGGGAATTCAATCATACCTCTCAGTTGCAATTTCCTGTTGTCCTACAGGAGACAGAGGCAGGTTTACACCTATGAAATAATACATATAGAAATGAAAACCCAGCAAATCCTAAACGTAACAATATATGGCTGCTCTGCTGTTAAGTAAAAAAAAATGACACATGGAATGAAATTAGAGTTGCGTCCTGTAAAGTTGTTACTCGAGGGGATTTTTCTGACATAATTATATTTTTGGTATTTACAAAAATAACACCGATATTATGTTGGCATGTGTTTAGGGGACGGAAACAAGTCAACATATTTGACAAGGCAAAAAGAAAAATGTCACCACAAAATGGGCAAATGAAGATACGCTTTGAGCTTTTCTAAATTTCAGCGTGAAATTTTAGATGGTTCTGCTGTGTATATAAATGGTTATATGTTTGTATTGATAAACAGAAGGTAACAAAACAAACCAGATCGCATAAATCAACTTGAGAGTTTCATTTGTATTTAAAAGTTAATCAATATGTATCCGTTGCTAATGTGTGATTATGGGGCTTCAATTACCAGCCCTGTCTCTTTTCATTTAACTCAGTAGTAACCAATAGACCGTCATACCCTACAAAGTAACACTTCATCATTGAAAAATGTAGCTGTCATCAGTTCAACAACAGTATGACAATTGACTTACCTGCAGCATTACTACCAAGACACTCATAGTTTGATGGTGGTTCTCTTTCCTCTAGGTTCAAATCGTCATAGTGTGATCTGATCAACAAAAGCACAAACATACCAGTCAGTTACAGGTGTTTATACTCACTTCACTGAATGTGTTACATCATAGTCGGCAACATTAGATTAAGCTTCAGATGTGTCATAGTATCTCGCAAAAAAAAAACAAAAACTTTCAGATCAAAACATGTACATGAATATCATGCATCACATTCATGTCCAGTATTGTTGGAAAATATTTACATCATAGATGTGACAAACAAAATAAATTGACAGTAATGAATGAGGGTATCTCATTCGGAAATGGTATGCAATGTAGACATCATAAGACATACTATAAAAACATAATTCATAATCTTAAACATTTTGTTTCCAGCTGTAAATACTGAATTTTGTCAAAATAAACATTTCTGATTAATAAAAACGTAAAATGGAAATTCAATCGTACCCCTCTGTTGGAATGTCATGTTGTCCTACAGGAGACAGAGGCAGGTTTACACATATGAAATAATACATATTGAAATGAAAACCCAGCAAATCCTAAACGTCACAATATATGTTTGTTCTGCTGTTGAGTAAAAAACAATGACACGTGGAATGAAATAAAAGTTGCGTCTGTAAAGTTGTTACTCGAGGGATTTTTCTCATATAACTATGTTTTTTGGTATTTACAAATTAACACCGATATTTATGTTGGCATGTGTTTAAGGGACAGAAACAAGTCAACATATTTGACAAGGCCAAAAAAATGTCACACAAAACGGCAAATGAAGATTAGCTTTGAGCTTTTCTAAATTTCAGCGTAAGTTTTGTGAAGATTCTGCTGTGTATATACATGGTTATTTGTTTGTATTGGAGAAACAGGAGGTAACAAAATAAAACAGATACCATAAATCAACGTGAGAGTTTCATTTGTATTTAAAAGTTAATCGGCTTAGCTTAATATACTGGACTGAACCATTTTTATTATTTTTCCTCGTCTTATTTTGAACAATTTTGGTAATGTTACCTGCTTCAGCTACGGGATTTTTTTCTCTGCCTTTCATCTCCCTAGAAACATAAATCGATATGAATGAAGAAATGCATAATTTTTCACTGAAAAGGTATTAAATGCAAAAAAAAAAAAAAAAAATAAAAAAAATAATAATAAAAAAACAGGCGCGAGGTGTAAATGCCCTTAATTACTGAATTTTGAATTTTGATTCTGCTTACATCTTTAGTATTCCTTAATATAACCATTTACTGCTTTGGGTATGCACATATACCTAGACTTTATTTAAGGAAATCAACATCGCGACATATAAACGGTAAAGATAATCATATCATACAATATTATATCGATGGAGATTATAATAACACTTACCTTAATGTCCGTCTACCTGCAATAGAGAAATAAAACGTAATTATTCACGAGGTAAAGAGAGATAATGCTAAACGACGAGAGAGAAAAAAAAATCAACAGATTTAAACCTTAAACGTTCGTTCGATACAGATTGAAAATATTAATTGAAATGTAATTGAAAATGAAAAAGCGGCCATCTCTAATCAACATATTTGTTTAAAGGAGTTAAGATAAAGGATTAAGAATATCAAAACAAAACAAAACAATAGTGTAAAATATTTACACTCTGTCATGTTATCAGAAACACTGGAAATAAACAAGGTACTTAAAATAATTTATTTCACAGCAAATTGTTTCTGAGACAGTTTAACCAATACCGTCACAAACATCGTTTGGGAGGACGAAAAACAACGTCTGTTTGGAGGATGTAAAAAGCAAGAACAACGTCTGTGAGCGAGAGAGCTAGAAACACGTCTGTGGGAGGATGTAATAACTATGTCTGTGAGGGAGGATGTAAGAACCACGTCTGTGGGGGAGGATGTAAGAACCACGTCTGTGGGGAGGATGTAAGAACTACGTCTGTGGGGGAGGATGTAAGAACCAGGTCTGTGAGGGAGGATGTAAGATCCAGGTCTGTTGGGAGGATGTCAGAACCAAGTCTGTTGGGGAGGATGTAAGAACCACGTCTCTGAGGGAGGATATAAGAACCACGTCTGTTGGGAGGATGTTAGAACCACGTCTTTGGGGGAGGATGTAAGAACCAGGTCTGTGGAGGAGGATGTAAGATCCACGTCTGTGGGGGAGGATGTAAGAACCACGTCTGTGGGGGAGGATGTTAGAACCACGTCTGTGGGGGAGGATGTAAGAACTGCGTCTGTGGGGGAGGATGTAAGAACCACGTCTGTGGAAAAGGATGTTAGAACCACGTCTGTGGGGGAGGATGTTAGAACCACGTCTGTGGGGGAGGATGTAAGAACCACGTGTTTGAGGAGGATGTAAGAACCACGTCTGTGGAAAAGGATGCAAGAACCACGTCTGTGGGGGAGGATGTTAGAACCACGTCTGTGGGGGAGGATGTAAGCACCAAGTCAGTGAGGGAGGATGTAAGAACCACGTCTGTGAGGGAGGATGTAAGATCCACGTCTGTGGGGGAGGATGTAAGAACCACGTCTGTGGGGGAGGATGTAAGAACCACGTCTGTGGGGGAGGATGTAAGAACCACGTGTTTGAGGAGGATGTAAGAACCACGTCTGTGGGGGAGGATGTAAGAACCACGTCTGTGAGGGAGGATGTAAGAACCACGTGTTTGGGGGAGGATGTTAGAACCACGTCTGTGGGGGAGGATGTAAGAACTGCGTCTGTGGGGGAGGATGTAAGATCCACGTCTGTGGGGGAGGATGTAAGAACCACGTCTGTGAGGGAGGATATAAGAACCACGTCTGTGAGGGAGGATGTAAGAACCACGTCTGTGGGGGAGGATGTAGGAACCAGGTCTGTGGAGGAGGATGTAAGAACCACGTCTGTCAGGGAGGATATAAGTCTACGTCTGTTGGGAAGGATGTAAGATCCACGTCTGTGGGGGAGGATGTAAGAACCACGTCTGTGGGGGAGGATGTAAGAACCACGTCTGTGGGGGAGGATGTAAGAACCACGTCTGTGAGGGAGGATGTAAGAACCACGTCTGTGAGGGAGGATGTAAGAACCACGTCTGTGGGGGAGGATGTAAGAACCACGTCTGTGGGGGGGGGGGGGGGGTGTAAGAACCACGTCTGTGAGGGAGGATATAAGACTACGTCTGTTGGGGAGGATGTAAGATCCACGTCTGTGGGAGAGGATGTAACAACCACGTCTGTGGGGGAGGATGTACGAACCACGTCTGTGGAAAAGGATGCAAGAACCACGTCTGTGGGGGAGGATGTTAGAACCACGTCTGTGGGGGAGGATGTAAGCACCAAGTCAGTGAGGGAGGATGTAAGAACCACGTCTGTGAGGGAGGATGTAAGATCCACGTCTGTGGGGGAGGATGTACGAACCACGTCTGTGGAAAAGGATGCAAGAACCACGTCTGTGGGGGAGGATGTTAGAACCACGTCTGTGGGGGAGGATGTAAGCACCAAGTCAGTGAGGGAGGATGTAAGAACCACGTCTGTGAGGGAGGATGTAAGAACCACGTCTGTGGGGGAGGATGTAAGAACCACGTCTGTGGGGGAGGATGTAAGAACCACGTGTTTGAGGAGGATGTAAGAACCACGTCTGTGGGGGAGGATGTAAGAACCACGTCTGTGAGGGAGGATGTAAGAACCACGTGTTTGGGGGAGGATGTTAGAACCACGTCTGTGGGGGAGGATGTAAGAACTGCGTCTGTGGGGGAGGATGTAAGATCCACGTCTGTGGGGGAGGATGTATGAACCACGTCTGTGAGGGAGGATATAAGAACCACGTCTGTGAGGGAGGATGTAAGAACCACGTCTGTGGGGGAGGATGTAGGAACCAGGTCTGTGGGGGAGGATGTAAGAACCACGTCTGTCAGGGAGGATGTAAGACTACGTCTGTTGGGGAGGATGTAAGATCCACGTCTGTGGGGGAGGATGTAAGAACCACGTCTGTGGGGGAGGATGTAAGAACCACGTCTGTGAGGGAGGATGTAAGAACCACGTCTGTGAGGGAGGATGTAAGAACCACGTCTGTGGGGGAGGATGTAACAACCACGTCTGTGGGGGAGGATGTAAGATCCACGTATGTGGGGGAGGATGTAAGAACCACGTCTATGGGGAGGATGTTAGAACCACGTCTGTGGGGGAGGATGTAACAACCACGTCTGTGGGGAGGATGTAAGAACCACGTCTGTGGGGGAGGATGTAAGAACCACGTCTGTGGGTGAGGATGTAAGAACTACGTCTGTGGGGGAGGATGTAAGAACTGCGTCTGTGGGGGAGGATGTAGGAACCACGTCTGTGAGGAAGGATGAGAGAACCACGTCTGGTTGGGAAGTAAGATGCATCAAAGATGTAATATACGTGTTTTTACTCATGATTTTAATGATTAAAATAATTTTTACTAAAGTTTCCTTGTAATACATGTTCTAAGGAATTTTGAAGCATGACGCATTGATCAATTTCCGTGGTGAGCAAATATAGCGCTAGGTTACCTATCCTGAATAGTCATTTCCGAGAATGGCGCATCAATAATTCAAGCATACTTACAAATAATACAGAGAACCAAGGACACTGCGGTAACTAACAACACCGATGATGTTATAAAAAATGCAATGGACGCCACATTGGGATTCGAGATCATCTCTCCCTTATCTGTAAACGAGAGCAAAAGTTTTATCTGTCAATATCCTCTTTCACTTTTATCAACTTATTATAATTCTTTGATAATAAAAATCCTGAAACTATCCAAGTTTTTTTTCTCTTTTTTTTCCCCTGGCATTTCTGTGTGTTGAATATGGTATCAGTATTGCATATTAAATATTTATGAACTTAATACTAGTGGGGTGACACCTAAAGGAGTGTCACAGAAAGAATGAAGTGTAGTGAGGGGCGATAACTCCTTTTCAGCACGGTTTTCATCAAAACCGCTTAATATACAATGTATACATTTCGACCAATAAAAGACTGTGTTGTTCACATGGCAACGAAACCCATAAAGTCGAATTTGCAGTCCCCTAATACACCTACATACCAAATTTAATCGTAATCGAACAATATCTTAATTTTGACCAATTAGATGCCAGCAATTGGCGGCCATATTGTTTAAATGTGAAAGTGAGGTTACAAGAGTAACTGCTGTCCCATGATGTACCTGCATACCAAATCTCATTGAAATCAGACAATATCTAAATGTTGACCAATCAGTGGTCAGTATAAATGGCAGCCATTTTGTTAAAACGTTTAAGTGAGGTGAGGTGATGAGAGTAAATAGTGTCCCATTATGTACCTGTATCATTATCAAATTGGCGGCCATTTTCTTTAAATGTGAATATGAGTTTAAGAGAAAGACTTGTGCCCCATGATGTATCTATATATATACATATCAAATGTCATTAAAATCAGACAGACAATATATCTTAATTTGGACCAATTAAAGACCAGGAAATGACAACCATTTTGTTACAAAAGTTAAAGTGAGGTTATAAGAGTGTAGCGGAGCTGGACTGGGTCTATCATCGGCGACCAGGTAGCTCAGTGGTAGAGTGTCTGTCTAGAGTTCGGAGGGTCCCGGGTTCGAAGCCCGGTCTGGCTGCTACATTTTCTCCTCTCCCATTACAGGAGTAACCGGTGACCAATGATGTACCTACATACCAAAATTTATTGCAATCGAACAATTTCTAAATTTGCACAAATATCCTCGAAAAATTGGGATTAACTCATTCAGATAGGAATATCCAGGATTTGAGGGGAATTTGCTCGCCCAAATATTAATCTTGGAGAAAATTGTTAATAAATCACACTTGCATGAGGAAAATCCCATTTTTGTATTCAAATGAGAGAAGGAAAATTGTTTCTTTGTTTGAAATAGCCATTTCATTAAAATGGCATTTCGAGACTTTCCCTATAGTTCAAAGTCAGTATCAGTGTCTTTGTCAGACAATGTCAGTGGTCCATGTTGAGCAGAGTCGGAAATTGAATATAACATATTTTTTTTATTTGAAAATTTTGCAACTTCTTCAGTAGTGTTGGGAATCACTTTTGAGTTCATGATCGATCATCATCATATCGATAATTGATCGATCATGAATAGAACTTAAGGGAAATATCTGGAAAAGCAATTAATTAATATGAATGGTACATTATAATTAGGTAATCAAATATCAAGAAAAGGTGAGCGAGTTGTCTCCCTTTTTCTATCACAGATGAAAATAAGGTCATTAGCAAGTTTTAAATTGTTTTATGTGAATTTGAACAATAATTTATGTAAGCTTAACCATGCATAATAAATCATGTTTTTATTTGTCAATTCCTTTTATCAGGTGGCAGTGTACACCAGTTTGCCCAGTTTCTGAAAAAAAAGTGGCAATTATATATCTCTTACTCTTACATATATTTGCTTTGTTAGCTTGGGTTATTGGTGAATAGCCAGAGTCACTTTGAGGCTGGGTCTCCTTGTTGTAGTTAGTGACTACCTCTGAACAACATGCAGGAAGCCTGTCTGTCCACATGCCATCCAGGAAATGGAACAATAATTTATGAAAATGAAGTTTACCAAGCAAAAAAAAATCATGTTATCTTTTCAAATAAATGTTTAAAACTTCTTATAAGGTAGCAATGTAGGCGAGTTTGCCTGGTTTCTGAAAAATCAGTAGCATCTCTTAGTCTGTGGCTGGGTCTCCTTGTAGTAGTTGGTGACTACCTGACTGAACAACATACAAGAGGCCCATTGCATGCCATCCAGGGCAATAAGGGTAAAGTGATCTTGCCCAAAGACACAACCATGACAACACATACTGGCCTGATTGTCAGCTTTCCTTTTCTTTTGCAGGATAACTGTTCAAACTGTTCGGTGTATTTGGTTTAAAGTCCCATTAACAGATGGGTCATTTAGGTTTTGGAGGTAGAGGAAAGTCAAGTACCCAGAGAAAATCCATCGGTCTACGTTCAGTACCAGGCAACTGCCCACCATAGGTTTCGAACTAGCAACCCAGAGGTGGAGGGCTAGTGCTAAAGTATCGGGACACCTTAACCACTCGGCCACTGCGGCCCCACAATAATTAATAATTATTAAACTATCTCATAGTGGCAATAGTACCAAAGAAGTGAAAATTATGGGAAAATGTGTTTCTTTATAAATCATATGTAAATGGCTTGAAATTGAGAGAATAGTAGATCATGGAGGGTAATTTCATGCAGTCTGAGGTCTGCAATTACAATAACTGTCTAAACTTTCTAATTCTTCTTATTTGTCACAGTTGCAATTGTAAAAGATGTGAATATTGAAGATAATTGTGTTATCCCAATATCAAAATACTTTGAAATTGAGAGAATTTTTCTACAATATGAAAATAAAGCCAGATTTTATGTAAAGTTTCAGAATTCTGAATATGTTTCTTCAATAGAACAAAGAGGGAAATTAACTATGGTCTTTGGCCAGCAATTTAGAACATGCTTCCTAATTTAAATATTTGCCTATGGCGGCATTGGCCTAAAAATAAAAACATATAAACTATTTACACTAGTCCCTGTGTTACTGTATTTTACCTGTGTGCAGATGACATTTCGAAGAAGACTATTTTGTAAAATTGCTATCATTAAATCCTGGTTATTGTTTGAATTTGTCACATAATTTTCTATAATACCTTTAGCAATAAGTTGAAATAAATTTAAATTCAAAAGATAAAAAAAAATTCAACTACATGGTTCCCCACCCCAAAATAATTGAATTTAACTTCGTGCGACACATAAACATAATAGTTCAAAAACTTTTAGTATAAATCTGTCAGAATTGGTTTCTTGCATATTGTTTTTTTTGGTATATGTAAGCGAAAGGTTGAAATATGTTGGTATGGTATTTAAAGCGAAGATATTTCAAAATTTACTTATTGCTACTTGTATGCAGATGACATTTTGAAGAAAAACTATTTTGTTAATTAACTTAATGCAATGAAACAATTGACATAATTTTAGTAAAATTTTGTCAGAACAGGTTTCCCGCACAATGTTTTCTTTGGCACATGTTAACAAAAGGTTGAAATATGTTGATATGGAATTTATAATAACGCAACTTATAGATATCTGAAAGTTTACTAATTTATGAAATGTCTACATAGACTATTTTGTTAAATTGAGATAGCTTAAACTTGGAAACTCTTTGATTTTGTTAAATAATTTTCCATCTCATACCTTTGGTATTAATATAAGTCGAAATTAATTTAATTTCAACAGATGAAGAAAAAATAAATAAAACATGACATCTTTCTACACCCAAAGTAACTGAATTTTACTTAATGCGACATAATAATTGACAGTATTTTAGCTTAAATTTGTCAGAACAGCTTTCATGCATATTAGTTTCTGCGGTGTATAAAAGTGAAAGGTTTAAATATGTTGTATGCATGGTATTTGAGGCAAATATATTTGAAAATTTACTTCATTTATCTATTAATGCAAAAGATGATATAATTTGACCCTGTCCTAAGAACCATCTCAATAAAGGGCAGGTCAGAGACTTTTGTTTCAAAATTTAAAGCATTTGAATATAAATATTTCATTCAAAATTTGAGAAAAAAAAAACTATTATAGAAAACAAATTGTTCAATATACTGCTAGTATGAACTGAAGTACGTGTACAGTCAGTAGTTCCTTGAAATTTCGTGTCTTCGTAAGCTAATATGTATGTGATACGATTCTCGAAACGTTGCTCCTCGACATAAACAAAATTTCAGCTGGTCAAGATTTCAAAAGTTCAAAACATAAACATGCATCAACTAAATGTAACGAAACAGTAGGCAAACAAACAAACAATTTAGAAAATAAATATGCATGTAACATATTTAAACGTCGCTAGCTGTGTCTAAAACGTTAATGAACACGTATGACATTGACTGTAGATCTAAAATCTACTGGAATCTTACCAGATAACAGATTTGTTATCGAAAACAATGGAACGCTGGTCTGGGTTGACGATGAATACTGAGTGATCCTGTCAAGCAACACATTTGTTCATAGTAGAACAGCTATAACCTCAAATGTCACTTTTAATATGATATAATATTAAAAAATCCTGGTCCTGACGGGAAAATGTAATACAGCTTACTTAGACTGCAGCTAAACGCCTTTGAGTCGAACGAGTAAGCGGCGTGAAGTCCCCGGTGTTATTCCATCCGGAACTCCTCGGGGAATCATTTCAGTGACAATACCCTATGAGTTCAGGATGGCGTTATTCTATAGTTGTCCTTTATATATGCGGACAAGCCGACCAAACTAGTTGTGTCAATAGTATATTACGAATAAATTTCATACATCAATCTTAACGGACCTGTTTATGTTTTTGCAGGCTTTGAAAGACATCATCAAGATGATTCGTCCTAAACAAATATAAAACCGGCTGATCCATAATTATTTTAATGTTAACAACTTTATATGCCTACCCGGTCTATCTGTTCAACCGCTAAACGGAATGGAAACGCCCGGTCTTACGTCATCAAAACATGCAGCCTATTTATAGGAAAATACCCCTGTCGAGTGGAAAAATACTGAGAAGGTCGAAAAAATAGGCCATTTTCAAAACAATCTTGTGACCGTTCTGTTAAAGATATCGAAAAACTAAACAGATAGTTTTCTTCAGGAAACATTTATCTATTTACATGTGCATCATATATGTTTCTGGATTTTTTTTCGGAATTTTGAGGGCGATTTAAACAGAACCTCTTAGTCAAAATGACGATTTTGGCATGTTTGACCCAAAATATCTCATAAATACGAATTTCCACAGGGATACCAGATACATCCAGACCTAGATCGAGCCGAGTTTTACAATGGTTCAAAACCCCTTCAAAATTGTATATGCCATTTTTTCCACCCCCAAATCGCTACAATAGCCGGCAAAAATCGCGAATTAGCTCATACTATCATTACGTTCCGTAAGGAACGATAACGAGTTATCGCCCCTTACTACACTTCATTCTTTACTTTTCCCCCAGAAGACATGTTGCTAATTTTATTCTTTTTTTTTTCTCTATACATTTTTTAAGCTTAATGAGACAGTACTAAACGTGCATGCATTACATTTTTACATACGCCAGAATGGTTCTCTGTCATTAAACTACTCATTATTACATTTGATATCGGCCTATTTACTGAAGTTAAGATGACAGTTTCTGATTGCCTTTCTTTTCTCTTTCAGTAATCTGTGTATGTATGGAGCTATTACGCCTTTAATTTTTTCTTCGTTTTTTTTTTTTTTTTAAAGAGAATAGAGTATATTTGAGCTCATTATACCAATTTACTACTGAATGTAAACATGATATATTCAATGAGTACAACAAAATTTATATCTGACTTTATCTTACATGAACATTCTTGGTTGGTTTTACTGATAATATCCACCACACTGCTGAGTGAGCTGTTCATTTCGTATAACGTCTGTTGCCCCTTTCGTGTTAGTAAGACGTAACGTTATGTTGGAATGTTATCACTGAGTACTGTTCTGTTGTTTCATGTCTATGACAACCGAATAAACATAAATGTCTGGGGCGGCCGGCCATTTGCTTG